>NW_009637242.1:13276-35082 GCF_000690535.1 Cariama cristata | reverse complement strand
GGTGTCATCTGCAAACTTACTGAGGGTGCACTCGATCCCCTCATCCAAATCATCAATGAAGATGTTAAACAGAACTGGCCCCAACACTGAGCCCTGGGGAACATCACTGGTGACCGGCTGCCGACTGGATTTAGCTCCATTCACCACCACCCTCTGGGCTCGACCCACTAGCCAGTTTTTCACCCAGCGAAGGGTATTCTTGTCCAGGCCATGAGCTGCCAGTTTCTCCAGGAGAATGCCATGGGGGACAGTGTCAAAGGCCTTGCTGAAGTCCAGGTAGACCACATCTACAACCTTTCCCTCATCTACTAAGTGGGTCACCTGGTCTTAAAAGGAGATCAGATTGGTCAAGCAGGACTTGCCTTTCATAAACCCATGCTGGCTAGTCCTGATCCCCTGATTGTCCTTCACATGCCTCGTGATCTCACTCAGGATGATTTGCTCCATCACCTTCCCCGGTATTGAGGTCAATGACCAGAGTCATCTGAGATGAAACCTACTCCTCATCATCTCCCATTAAGAGCTATTACAGTAGCTTTTTCTTTAAAAGAATGTAAGTTCTTCACTTAAAATTACAGTTGCTAGTCAGCTGTGATATAGAGATCTCCTGTCTTGACATTTTCTTATGCATTTAAATGATAACAAATCTGTTCATATTAAGGCTACAACCTAGTTATAAGCCTCAATTCAGAATTTTTCACAACAAAAGGACACTAGAGAAGACACCAAAATTCAGAAAATGAGTCAAACTTTTTATGATTTGATCTAAGTTTAATAACCCACAGTGCTGAAAATATATCTCTGACTAATAATTTGAATGTGTTTCAGTTTCAGTTCTAGTCTTTGTTCTTTGTCATGTCTTCCTCTGGTGGATATAGGATTGTTCAAATTTTCATCAGATCAGTGTGCCTTAACCCTTAGTAGAAATTTAAGTTACCACGAAAAATATTACTGTCTCCCTCCCACTCACTTTTTTCTTCCCTGACATGTATGTGAGTGTTTCTGATTGTGTGTGTTTAGTTTGGGGGAATATTTGGAGAAAATTGAAGACAGTCACAGCTGTGCTAACATATTCCACAGCAATTGGAATAAAATATATCTCACTGAAGGATAAGTAGCAACATCTGCAGTAATGATTAGAGATTAAATGAATACTGTGACTTATCCAGCTTTGAAGTAGTTGCAATCCATTCTGAGGTTCTTTGCCTGTTATGTAAAAACATCAAGATACCCTTCCCACAGATGTCAGGCAGCAGTAACTGTAAGGTATTAATGAAAGGCAAAAATAGATTTTAGTCCTTTCTCACTCAATACTGACAATAAAAAAAAGAGAAGATCTGTGACATCCATTATTCATTCCACTCCATTGCAAGATCTTCCATTTGGCAGTGTAACATCCTAGCAAACCATCTAAAGCTCTTCTACCAGAAGTCAAAATTTCCCAACACAGGTTCCTCAGGTAAATTGTGACACTGATCTACAGATGTGTTCTGTGTTACAGTAACAGAAAGGTTATGAGTTCAAGGTAGCAGATGGAAAGCAGGGCAAGGAGAAAACTGCAAATTTAACAACAGTCTTCCCATATTCATTAGCTCTTCTGTTAATGTCACATGCATTAAAATTAAAAGGAGAGACCAGATTTTTTTTTTTTTTTTTTTTTTTTTTTACTATTTATGAGTAATATTTATGGATAAGGAAAAGTTTACAATTTATTTTTGAGGCATACCCTTTTCAATTTCCAACCATACAGTGACACCAAAATTTAGTTAAGGCTTGAATATCTCTGCCCAAAATACTTCCAGCATTGAGAGTTATAGATTACTGGATACCAATATCAATAAATGTTTACATGTAGTCTAAAGCGTTATGCATATGTCGGTCTTGGAAATGTGATTCTGTGGAAGATTTCTACCTTGTTTTTATGGATTTGGCCTACAGCCATTTTATTATGATTTCTCATCACGTTCCACCCTGCCAGCTGAATCATCGTCTCAGCAAATCTTAGTCTACAGCTGTAAATGAAGAAATTACTTCCAAGAAAATATGATTATTCATTTCCTACTCTTTCAGTCTTGTAACGTTTCAAGGTTAAAGATGCACATTGTGACAGTGTAGAATTGTCATTGTGTTTTGTTTATTACAACTTGCTTATCAATGTTCACCAATAAAAAAGAGTAAAAAAGAGACATGGTTTTATAACTGGAACTACTTTGAAGATCTCAAACAGATAAAGATTGCATGTGACAAGGGCAGTTACTTAAAATCAAAATGTTTTGTGATAACGCATCAAACATAACAATTCTAGTGAACTTAAAAAAATCCCCAACAACCAGGTTCAAGAAAGGCTTGCCTGGTTTCTGGACAGATTACTTGAGGGGTGACACTTATTTGGTGACAGCTCCAGGGCCTGTTACTTCATGTTACTCATGTAAGGATTAGAAGCTGCCACATGAAAAGCTTCAAATAAATACACTTTTTACTTTAGAACTATGTTGGTTTTGGACCTTACATTGACCAGCTACAATTCTCAACTTGTGAGTTTGTTGTACCAACCTAGGATCAAAATCTTGCTAGGAGAAGGAAAATTACCCTGCGATATATATTCAGTTTCCAATGGTTTGCTAGTTCTAGTAAACATAGCCCTTCTTTGTGAGAAGATGTAGATCTGTGGTACCACTGCACCTCTGAACCAGCAGGGGATCCGAAAACAGGTATTTGCACTGTCTAGACAATTTTGCAATCTGATGTAGTGGGATTCAAAGGAGAAAAGCTAGGAGTTAAAATGACCCAGAGAGATGGCAGCGGGTAGAATAGAAGAGCAGAGAGGAAAAGATTGAGAGTAATGATGTGCTCATATTTAGTGATGGGGTAAGAATGTTCTCTGTGCAGGAAACCCTGTTTCTACTGTGTTATTGCTTCATTACTGAACTTATATCTGTATAAAGAGAAAATAATAAATCAAAAGGCATACACACACATACACACAGGAAAGCTCACTGATGTATTATATATAGAAATACATGTACATAAAATATGCATATACCATATGCATACATATACATATCTCTGTATACTCCCATATAAAAATCTGCTGTTTTTTCCCTATACAGTAAGTATGCATATACATATAAACACATATTTTATATATGTATGGATATTTACATATATATGTGTATACACGCAGACATCTATATGTAGCAATGTAAACATTACTTATTCTATAAACAACAGGAAAAAAACAGCAAAAATAACTGACAGCATCTCTGTTCCGGTAAATATGAGGAGCTGCTGAGAGCCCCATGGGAATATAGTCTGGAAATCAGCAAAGACCTTTGATGATTCATATAGGAAACAACTTCAGTGTATGGTGAAAACAATTTACTGTGCTGCATTGAGCAGAAGCACAGTAAAATTTTCATGGTCTCCCATGGATTCCACAGGTACAGTAGTCAGGAGGAACCTGTTTCTAGCAATCATCTTCACTTATAATATACAGTAGTTCAGTGCCACACCTTCAAAACTTCTCATTTTGCGAAACTTCTCATTTTGAACAGGGCTTGATTTTGCTGTTGAAGTTCTACCTTGACCAGGCATGAGTTATAAGTACAACTACAGCTCTCGCCTTAGAATGGACTGTTAAAAATGTGTCACTCTGGCTATCTCAAACAGACATGAAATTGTAGTGTTCTGTATAAAATTTCAGAAATGCAAACAACAAAGAGGACAGTTTTCCATCCAAAAAAATTACTTCTCTGTAAACATTTGTGTGGAAACCATTTTGTTCACTCCAGACTTTTTGGGTTTATATTTCTGTAGAGTAATTATTTCAGTTTCAAATGACAGAAATTATATTAAAAAGATGATGCTTCCAGTATCATTTTGGTCACTAAAATTTTAAAATAATTTAAATCAGAAAGAATAGTTTTATTTTGAATTACTGCAGTAAAATCTAGCAATTAAGTCTCATGAATAGAAGTAGGGAAATAATTATTTTTTGATTCACCAACAACTCAAAAATAAAAATGCATGTTATATCTAAAAATAATATTATTTAGAAAAATGAAAATATGAAGGAAGTACTTTTTTCAAATGAAACTGTAATTTAGAAAAAAAATCTTTTTGTCAGTTTTGTCTGCAATACCAGCCAAAGGAAATTTTGAAGCAACATATTGTTTCAAAGAGTTAAATCCTAAACATTTTGTTAAAGAATAAAAAGTAAATATTTTCTATATTGGTTTATTTTATTTTGCTTCAGAATAAAGAAAAACTGAGGCAAATCTCAAAACATTTAATATAAATATTTAGATGTTCTAATACTGATTTTTAAGCCAAAGAAAATGGTTTTGTACAAAAGAATGTGCCCACTGCCTAATATTCATGTTTTAAGAGTCAGATCTTAGATATACATTTTTTGAATGAAAGATGGAGACAAATATGGGACCTCCTGCTCTCTGACTACTTGTTCATCTTAGTATATTACACTACAAGGAAAAAAGTCTACTACAACTACAGGGGTTATACAGAAGTTGGCTTTTTGCTCACTCTTTTGAAGACATGGCAGAATGTGTGAACATGGACAAGGAGAAGAAATAGAAGGGATTGTCTCTTCACCTCTTCTTTCTGTTTGGTAGGGTTACTAGAACTTCCAGACCCCCATATCATCTTCTGATGTTTGACCTTGAGCAACAAAATGTTGAGCATGGATGAGAAAGTATGCAGTTGAGGGAGGGCAGTAACTTTCCCTGAAACTTGTCAGGAGGGAGGAAGGACCTGAAGATCCTAATAGCTCATTTGAACAACCCACCTCCAGCAGGGCTGTGGCCTCATATATCACTCAGCCAGTGCAGAAGCTTAACTTTAGTGTTGCCTACTTATCCTACTGTTCTTTATTAGAGCAATGAATCTCTACTATTCACAGTCATCATGATTGCTACATGTTTTGACACCACCAGCTACTCTCCAGAGGCTTCACCTACTGAGAATTTAAGCAGCATTCCTTAGCTGGAAAGTTTTTATTAATACCCAAGTGAAACCAGACGCAATTTTCAGGGCCCAAATTCAGGTTGTCATAACAACTTGACATAGTTCTAATAATCCTATTTTTATTACACTACTTAAGTAGAAAGAACAAGATGTATTTGTTCACCATAAAACAATTGCGATCCAACCACTCAAAGTGTGCTCTTGTAATTAGATGTAGAGCACCAGTACACCTCACAGTGATATCAGGTTACTCTCAGAGTAACCCTGCTGCTGTTAGTGGTTTAGTTTGAATTTATATAGGTGTACCTGAGCTCTGAATGTGGCACCAAATAACTGAGCTGCTTCTGCTCTTAAGGAAAGCTCTACTGTTCAAATCAGAAAGGATACAGAAATGTGAACATAATGAAAAAGACTGAAGTGGAAACAAGATACAACAGAAAATGTTGTTTGTTTATAAGAAAGAAAGGAAGATCATCAGTTCTGTACAGCAGACTGGGGGTAAATAGGTACACTGGAAATTTTTATCCGATCTTGAGACATTTACAGAATATCCACTAAAGAAAATCTTCATCCACAGTTGTCTTCTTAGCCACATTCTCTGGGGCAATTGTGTACTGTGTACTATCATGGTGGCAGTTTTCTTAATCTTCTTTAAGCTGTATCTAAACATCTCGGTGCCCCACAGGGCAAAGCAAAAGAGGTGACTTACGTGAATCTGGTTTTGGTTTCTCTGAAAGGACTAGAAAAATGCAGACAGTCAGTTACAGGTAAGGCCTGGTTTAAGGTGTTTGTCTCTGTTCCTGCTTTTGGGATGGGATTCACTTCATCTCACTGTAGTCACAACTTGGATATCTAAGCTAAGCTACTGAACTGAACTCTGCAGATGTTGGTGAAAGTTGTCATGAGCACAGGAGGATCATCTTCTAATAGGGCTGGATTTCATACCTGTAGGGGAAGACCAGATCATAGAATCATAGAATCGTTATGGTTGGAAGAGACCTCAAAGATCATCAAGTCCAACCGTATACCTGAGGCCACCATGCCCACTAAACCCACTAAACCATGTCTTGAAGTGCCACATCTAAACGTTTTTTGAACACCTCCACAGATGGTTACTCCACCACCTCCCTGGGGAGCCCATTCCAATGCTTAATGGCTCTAACAGTGACGAAGTTCTTTCTAACATCCAGCCTGAACGTCCCCTGGCGCAACTTGAGATGGTTTCCTCTTGTCCTATCACTAGTTACCGGGGAGAAGAGACCAACCCCCACCTCACTACAACCTCCTTTCAGGTAGTTGTAGGGGGTGGTAAGGTCTCCCCTCAGCCTCCTTTTCTCCAGACTAAACAACCCTAGCTCCCTCAGCTGCTCCTCATAAGACTTTTTCTCCAGGCCCTTTACCAGCTTTGTCGCTCTTCTCTGGACACGCTCCAGCAGCTCAATGTCCTTCTTGTAGTGAGGGGCCCAAAACTGAACACAATATTCAAGGTGCATGAACCAGGCATCTAATTTTCAGATGGCAGAAGTTAGGTGAAAGTGTTTCTACTCTCCATTCCCAGTTCTTAGTTGTGACCCGATAGCTCTGTGATGTTTGTAAGCATGAAATTTCGAGAGGTGAACGCTAGGCTATATCTAATAGATCCTCAGTTCATGTGTGCTAGGCCTAGTGGCTCCCATCCCTAGTCCTGCTGTAATACGTAAACTCGACTTCTGTTTTATTCCATACTGGTGTTATGAATCTACATGTGGTTGAAAAGTATTTGAAGGTTCAGGACAGCTAGGATCTGTGAAAATGTAGCATCCAGGGGACTTGCACTCCATTTTTCCCTATGCTTTTAATAGGTCCTTGAAATGTCATTTTGTTGCTCTGTCCCTTAAAAAAAACCAAAACAAAACCCTGAGTACTAACCCTTCACTTCTTTTCTTATCTTGCTATTTTACTTGCAGACTTTGAGTGCAAAACCTACTCATTTTTATAGCGACTAATATGACTGGATGGT
The DNA here is from genome assembly GCF_000690535.1 of Cariama cristata. NCBI lineage: Eukaryota > Metazoa > Chordata > Aves > Cariamiformes > Cariamidae > Cariama > Cariama cristata. Next base: position 28,100 of record NW_009637242.1, on the reverse strand, counting down.
CTGCAAATCACTAAATCAATTCCACCTGTGCCTTCAGTGGTATGAATACTCACAGGAAAGTGATATATCACAATCCTAAATATGTGGTAATAATGGAATTAGCAATATATATAACATTCCCCAAAAATGAAGCAGATCTTTAGCTCATATATAGATTAGCATATACATAAATCAGCATTGATCCATTCAAGTATTCAATGCAAAGATATCTAAGCCATTTTCAAACAATGAAAATCTTCTGAAAGCTTTTGTGGTACTACCCAAAGAAGGATGAAACATCACAAATTCACTGTCTTAAAGAACCACCCACTAAGCAATGTAAAGAAGAAGAGAAACACCAGAATGGCTTCAAATGATGTAATAGGATGGCAGCCAAAACCACCCCCTCAAACCGTTTACCCCTAGAGTACCAAAAAAGGAAGAATCAAGTTGCTTGTGTTCCCTTAAAGACACTCATTATGATGTTTAAGAATATTGAACAATAAATATATGTGGAAAGTGAAGTTCTGCAGAAAAATAATTTACAAGAACAAAGAGAAAGAGAAATAAACAAATATGTGTTGTTAGATGTGTTGTGGATATCAGTTTCTATATTAGACAGTCTTCATTGTTTGAGCTCTTGATCAGCATGCAAGGTGTCAAATAACTTCTCCTTGCCCCTGCTTATTTCAACAGTTAACTACACTGTCAATAAAAAAACAAAAAGTATAATTTAATAACATCTTTGATAACATTTGCTTTTCCTAATATCACCTACAGTCTTTGCTCTAATGACATTATTTTCAGATAGATGGCTGATGTGCTGATAACAAGTATTCCATGCAAATTGTTGTATTTCAGTATTGAAACACAGGTTCTGTGAAAAGTTGTCTGTATTTAGAAAATATGGTTGAAAGGAATGCATCTCGTTGCCCATTGTTTTGTACTTTACTGGTTTATTGATAATTATGCAAAGGAAATGCAAAGAACTGCTACCTAGATATGAAAACCTTTTTTTTCCTGTGTTACAAAGGATAACTATTCTGTAGTAGTCCCTGGGATCTCAGCTGGGACTACTATCATTGCACTTACTGGATGCTGTCATATCCCCTGAAAGAAAAATTTTACTTTTGGTAGCAGAATTTGACTAACAGTCTTTTAGGAAAAGTAACCCATGGGCATGATATATAAGGTGAGATTTGAGGACTGAAGATAAAAGCATCTATCAAACTGACCTTAGAAACACCATTCATGATACAGAAGCCTCTTGAACTTTTAGTCACTTTTAAATCAAGATGCTTACATCTGCTTTCCATGGTTTATGAATCCAACAAAATATAAGTTTATAACAGCAGAACTTGACACACAAGCCCTGGGGGTTTTTTTGCTTCCATTTTATATATTTAACAATCATTTTATCATATCATTTTTCAGAGCCATTGTGTGGGTATCTAAACTGTTGGGACTATATGTAATAGAAAAAAAAATTCTTACTAACAGTGCTTTTTTTCTTCATAAGTTAAAAAAGACAAAAAAATGTAGCTAAGTCTACTGTATAAGATGGTAAAAGAAAATGTACTAACTGAAAAATAATGCATTTCCTTAGGAAATGGAATTCTTTGTTAAATAAGATATTATTTAATTGTTAAATAAATTGTTAATATGATCTCTCTTTTAAAGGAAAACTATAAAAATAAAGTGCAATTACTAGTATTACAACTGATGTTTAGTGGCTTAAAATCAGATTGAGGTAAATTAAGAGCTGAGAAGTAATTTTTTAGTAATATTTTTATTTTTAGAGTCATACTTTTAAAAGCTAAAAATGTGTACGTGTGTGTATATATTTATATATTTAGCGTTCTCCTTTGAAATGAAAACATGCCTGAAGTACTCATTTTTTGTGTGCTTGGTTTTGCAAATAGACTTTAGGATTATTTTTTTTTTAACAATTTGAATTTTTTAGCCATGTTAATCAGAAATTTTGAAAGCAAGATAGACCTCAGAAGAGCTGTCATTTTAATGTTATTTTCAATTTGTTCATTGTGGAGGTATTTGCTTTTCAATTCTAACCAAATCCTCAGAGATCTGAAACCAAAGGTATGAAATTTTTTAATTCTCCATGCCCATTCTGGGATGCCTTTTCTTACAGTAACGGATTGTGGAAGAAGAGTGATCTCATGTCAAGGTATCTTCTTTTCAGTTATAACATTAGATAAAATACTAAATACAGGACAGGAATTTTCCTCCCTATGATGATATCACTTTGATCTCCACTGCATGTAGAAAATTTATAAAAAGGCAAAAGTTATTGTCATATTTCTTAAGGGATTGGGACTGTCATTCTGAAAATAAATCAGAGATGGGATGTTTCCCTTCCAAACACATTTGACTCCAAGTCTTCCACTTAAGTAAAGCATTGTTCTGTCCTCTATATTTGTATCTGTTAAGATCATATCCAATATTTCTCTGTTCTTTACTGTTGGCTGAGTTACTCTGGAAATTCACATAGACATAATGATGCCTGAAAGGCTGCAGAGAGTGCTCTAAGCCATAAAATCATGCAGTACTCAAAGTTCACAGAGCTAGACTTGCCAAGACAGGAACTAGGCTCTTTCTCATGAGCAATATTCGAAAAGCTTAGCCAAGAGGGCCAGGCTTCTTGTAATCTTCAACAAAGCCTCCTCTGTTTTCAAAAATTGCTCCTTGCTTTTTTTTTTTTTCATCATCTATTTGGGTTTTTTGTTTTTGTTTTGAAAGGATTGCTTTTCTTTATTAGACATACTTGGCATGCAAAATAATCTGCCAGCTGCATCATGTCTTCTCTGGGCACACATCAAAAACTAGTTTGGATGCCACCTGTTTGATTATACATCTAGTGATGCCAGTTCTGATTTTACTTGAACATGCTATGAATGGAACAAAGAGCAACAGAATATGTTTTGTTTTTCTAAAAAATGAAATGTAGTTGAAGAACTGGTGACAGTTAAAGAAATCTTGATCAGAACTGGTTGTGTTGTATCACCATTCAGTAGTCGAATTTTTTAACACCTTAGGAAAAATGCTTGTGCATAAATTTGTAAATTACTGTATATACTTTCATTTTTATTTACATATATAAGCATGGATCTTAAGATATCAGAACATTCATAACTATGATATTATTTTTAAACAATTCTTGTATACTTTTTTAACTCAGTTATTCACACTGTTATCAGAAAAAAAGAGAAATCTAAAAAAAAAATCTACATATTCTTAAGTACATTAAAATAATAATTTAAAATACAACTTAATGTACAAGTTAAAATAAGAAGTTGACTTTAACTTTAAAAATGCCTCTTAACTGTAAGAGGAACATATATTCACTAGTTCAGATGTAGATCCCCAGATTGCAGATGTTTGAAGTTAGGCAAAATAAACCCATTATTTCTGATAAACATCTTGTTAGGGAGTTCATCAGTTGATATGTAGCTGAATTATATCATTCAGAGACTTTTATGAAACTGGGTGTATGAGGAGATTATGAAAAGGTTGAATGAATAGTTCCTTCCCTTGTTGTTGTTTTATGCATTTTCAAAATATGAAATGAAGTAGAGGTAGGATCAGTTTCTATGTTTGCGTAGCAAGTTGCCTTGTCATGTTTAGTTTGGGACACCAACACCACTGACATCTATGAAACCTTTGCCTTTAAATTCAGGGAAGACTGGATTAAAGAGGAAAGACAAAGAGAGGTAAAAGTCAAAATGTGAGTAACTGTAAGTAGAGCTGGAAAGTGGGACATTCAGAAGTGTTTAGAATTTCACAAACTATTTTATTTAGGTTTGGCTCTTGGTTGATGTTTAGGGAGAAGGGTTTGTTTATTTAAATTAAAGGAGTTTCCCTTTTGCTAGGAAAGAAATTAACTTTAAAGCTTTTTAATGAGAGATGTGTATATCATTTGATATGAATCTCTGTACTGACAATACACCCACTAATTATGTGGAGAATGGAAACCAATTAATTATTCAAGTAGCTTTTTTAAGAGTTAATCAACCACTGCCAATGGCTCTCTACTGCAATGACTTTAATGTCTGTCATTGTCACAGCTTATACATGTTCCTGATAATTGAATATTATGACTGTTGCTCTCTTTTGCATTATACAAGTTAAGTTAGGCCTACATGAAATGTACTGGAGTATTTTACAAGGATGTTCTTGAAATAATCCAGGATGAAAGTATGAGGTAATTAAGTGACTTGCTTTTAATTGCTCTTTTGGGAAGCTGATCATTCAAAGTTTTCTTCAGTGTTTACAGGAGCAGTAGATGAGAATGAAATTCTGCACTTCAGGTCAAAGAGTGCTTATATTATCAGCTCCTTAGGATGAGGAAAATCTTGTATTGTGCATTTACAAAGAAGCTCAGCTATCTAACTTGCACCACAGATTATTATCAGAGAATCATTAATTATACAACATCCAAATATAAGGTTCATAATTGTTCTGTGATGTAAATAGTAATATAATCAAGCAATTACTTTATCATAAGACTTCAGTGTAGTTTATCAGAGATTTTGAGGGAAGACAACATTTTTTGGGTTGCAATAAAATTGGAAACTGATTTGAAATGTTACCAACATAATAGAGAGCTACAAGTGTATAAATACATTGAGTTCAAAATATGATTGATTCCTTTATTTCAAAAAGCATGGTCTTTGTTTTTCTGCTTTAGTTCCATTCTTAAATATGTCTTCCATAGGAAGAGCAGAGATTTAAATTATTCTCTAATGTTCCCTGATACTGATACACTTGGCTTCGTTTAGAAGTTGACACACTACAATCACTGTTTATTGTAGCAAATTTAATAATTTGTTACCTTGGACTACTCTAGTCTATTCCCTGGAGTTCTCTATTTTGTCTTCTTACAATACTAAACTGTAAAATCATGAAGGCTGGGAATATCATTTCATGATGGGTATGAACTGTCCCTCGCACAACAGTTTGTTGATCCGCCATTTGGCAGTTTGACATAGGTGCAAAACCATTATTACAGTACCAAAGGTATATGTAAGACTATGTGGAAGGAGAGTGTTTGTAGAAGGCACCCATCTGCCTAGTGCCAGCTGCTGGGGTTAGGCAAGTGTCTGCATCATTCATAACCTTGATGTGCGTGGGCAATGCATGTGTATTCACCAGCAAACTTCAAGCTGGCAAGTAGGGAGATCTTGGGTCTGGGACAGGGTATGAGGCAGGCAGGGGGTCTGTGCTGGTATGCACAGGAGGACCTGCAAAGTGTATAGTGCATGAGAGCTGACTCTGTGTGTGCGTGTTTGCAGTGAGCATCATGATGGACCACCTGAGAAGCAGGGAACCCATGGGTGCGGTTAAGGCACCCTGGGATCCAAGCAGGGGAACCGGGCAAAGAGAGGGACTGTGCTAATGCTGAAAGGATTAACAAATATGAGTGTGCTTGTGAACCTAGAGAGTGTGTGTGTGTGTGGGGAGTGTGCCACCACTAGTGACTTCTGTCTCTGCAAGCCAAAGAGGAGGGGACTTGGTTGTCTGTCTTTATGCTGTGTGTGTGTCCTGTATGTAGGTGCTGTTGAAGGCAGCATCTTGTCTGTGGCAATCTGTGTGATCAACCTTGTCGATGTCCTCTGTGTCTGTGTATGTATGTCTCTGTCTGCATGTTTGTCTCTGGGACACGTACTCTGTTTCATTACCGTTGAAGCTGCAACTGGGAAAGCGGCAGTCACATCCCTGAGACTGGGCAGAGACTCCAGGTCCCAGGCACCAGTGTGGGCTCCAGCAAGTGGGTAGCAGAAAGCTGGGCTGGAGCAGCTGGAGGAGGTGATCACATTTCTTACAACACCTAATAGTTTTATAACAACAGCTGTTACCATGTTTTTCTACATTAAATGATTAACTGCTGTGAGAAGACAGACTCCTAAGTCCAGTGACAGAAGAGTCTACTTATGCTAAAACCTGAGAGCCCTGTTGTGTATATACACAACCTGGGACTGTATAGCAGATGGATATCACAGGGCAGCCGCAGGACAGCCACTTTTTTACAGCTGCTAGTGATATATTTATTTCTAAGAATGCTGTTAAAAAACATCAATAATTCCCTTAACTAGTATAATCATAACACAGCTCCATTGTACAAGGTGATCTGGCAAGGCCTGTGGGTCTTAGAAGCAATCAAAATTACAGAAGTTGAAGAAGAACAGAAAAGAATAGACAGTGTCATCTAACAACCTCTTTTGAAACATGCAACCAGTTTTTTACCCATCGAAGAGTCCACCTATCTAAGCCGCCAGCAGCCACCAATTTATTTAAGAGGATGCTGTGGGAGACCATGTCAAATACTTTACTGAAGTCTAGATAGACTACATCCACAGCTTTTCCCTCATCTACCAAGTGGGTCACCTTGTCATAAAAGGAAACCAGATTGGTCAAGCATGATCTTCCTTTCATAAATCTATGCTGGCTGGCCCTGATCCCCTGATTTTCCTGCATGTGCCTGCAATGGCACTCAAAATGATCTGTTCCTTGCCTGGAACCGAGGTCAGGCTGACAGGCCTGTAGTTCCCTGGATCTTCTTTCCGAACCTTCTTGTAAATGGGCCTTACATTTGCTAACTTCCAGTCTGCTGGAACTTCTCCAGTTAACCAGGACTGCTGGTAGATGATTGTGAGAGGGCTGGCAAGTTCTTTTGCCAGTTCTGTCATTACTCTGGGGTGAATCTCATCGGGGCCCATAGACTTATGAAACTTATGACTTAGTCATACTTAAAGACAAGATCATAGAGACATGATGGTTTTTGTAACTGATCCATTGTAGTGGTCGTCCCATTGGTGGATAGAGACATCAAATCAGAGATCAATTAATGCTATTAGTTTTCACATCTCTATTCAGAATTTAACAGCTCAAATTTCTTTCGTGCTGTCACAAAAATAATTCTTTGAACTTTCTTATTTTAGAGCATAAAAAGTGATGACAAACCTCCTAAAAGAAGTCAGTATATTTCACACTTTCAGAGACTTGGTAAGGCATCTTCTTTCCACTGTAACATACATTTGTTTTGCACTTCCTTTTTTCTCTTCTCTCTGAACCATTTAATTTCAATGATAAATTGACCAAATGCGTGTTATCAAACAGAGCAAGGATACAATATAAAATTCTTAATCTATCAATACAAAGCTTTTTATGAGCTCGGAAAAAAACTTACCTATTAGCTTTCCTTACTTATTTTCTCAGTCACTGAAAATTTAGGGCAGAATTGCCCTTCACAATTGTTGAAACAAGGTTAGGAAGTATTACATACTACTCTATATTTTCCATACTTGCTGGGTGTTAATTTATAGGATGTTGCAAATACATATTGCACCATTTCAGTCTGTTTTATATCATTTGCTTTTGTACTTTATTGGAGTAAGAAAGTGACTACTAATATATTCATATTGCACTAATACCTGGAAACAATCAACCATATAATTCAGTCATTACACACTGTAATAAATATCAATGCAATTTTAAAAATGGAGAAATAAATCTATCTGACTAATATTTCTCTAGGATGTGTAGAAATTTCTTGTGTCAGTATGTGTATCTCCAACCTGACTGAAATCTATCTTTATTGCATGAATGGTCAATCTGAATTGTTATGCAAATATGACCTTCAAGAAAGTTGAGTCAGGAGAAAAAAAAAAAAGGAAAGGAAAGATAACATTGGTTGCTCGGCATTATCTTGTAAATGCTTCTTATTTCTAAAAGAAGGACCTATTATACTTTAAGATCTTAAGATTAATCAAAACAATCTATTTGTATTCTTTGTAATATAAAAGGTGAACTGTACAATTGTCTTTCTGAGCCTTAGATTCTGAGAACAAGCCAAATAACAAGGGAATTTCTTAGGAACAAACAATATACTTTAATATTCAAAGACTGATGGACTGCAAGTTATATGATCCAAAGACAGATACTTCATTAGAATAATCCTATCTGTTAGAGGATTTTTTCTTTTTTCTAATATCTGCACAAATTGTGTGTTGCTTCCTGAGATTCTGCAAACAAAATCCATGCTTTAGTAGCTGAAGACAGAATGTTCCAACTCAAGCAAATATATAAAATGTATGAGATGAACATTGAATTAAGCACATTCCTACAATTCTAGCAATTGGCAAGAATGTGGCTCATCTACAAGTTATAAGGCACCTGTAGTAACTGCTGTTGTTGGCAAAATGCATTAAAGCTCTGTAGTGGGTTTTATGTTCACATACACCATAGTACGGATATAAGAGTTAACTGAGCTCCATTCATCTACCTCTTTAGGAAAAGCTAAACACTTTTACCTCATTTATGTCTCATATGCATCAACCCAGAATTTGAAGGCAATAAAGAACATCCATTCTGGAGATGGTAAGTGCACCAGTGCCTGTAGCCTCAGATTTGATTACTTCTTTGTCCAGGCTGCAGGCAAATGATTAGGCTGCTGACTAGGTCCTCACCTGAGGTTAAGCTAAACAAACAGGACATGGGAAAGTGCTGGATGTGCCATGAGAAACTGCCGAATGTGAGTAATAACAGTGTAAATGTTGACAAAAGATACAGATAATGTCACGAATTTCACAGATGGTTAAGGGGTATTTTAATGTGAAATGTCAAGTCAACCCCCTTTTTTTTTTAACCCATACCATGTGAGTCAAAAGCGTTTTTGCATCAAGGGACTGAGTAAGAAGGTAATTTTCCTTGGCCTATGACAGAACAGCTGGCCAGGCAGATCAAGCACCATGGTATCACTGTGTGGGTGTCCGCTGCAGAGTTCCAGCATTTCAGAGCCCATTGCAACTGTACACGCCTTCATAATGTTCTTATTGTCTTCAGGATGTAAGTCTAATGAGGTTAATTAATTTTGAACAATGAATCATAATAAAGTTAACCATCTAAGCTGATCTAGTTGCATCTTTGCTCTGTAGGCAATGAGTAATACAGGAGCCAAAAAGCAATTCGTCCAAGATAAATGTAAAACATACAGGTGATAAATCATCAACTGACTTTTTTTTTTTTCAATGTACACACCTGTACTATGGACACAATATGACACAGGATGAAACTAAGCTCTTTGTATGTATGTATGTGTATATGTATATAACTATATACACATGTACTATTCTCTCTCATCTCTTTATTCATATTGTAACCATTTCCTCTTTGTTATTACTTAAAATGTATAAACACCACTTTTCAATAAGCATATAATGGCATTATTCATAGAAGATCACAGTCAAGTTTAAAGTTATTTTCTCTTAGGTTTAGTGTAAAAATAGATGTAATCGTATATATACTGCTACTAGGCTTGGGCTTTACATTACATTTCAGGTCATACCCTTTGACCAGCTATGTTACAAGGCATTACTCAGCCTGCAGCTGCTGCTCAGAGCTGAGACGTTCTGCTGAAAATTGATATAGGATTACTTTCGCTCATGACTGCCCTCAACAAGTCTTGCTGCAATGTATTTGCAAATCACTGTCATGTTCCTTGTCTTGAGACTGGAAATTCTGCCAGCTGCTGTGCAACATGTCTAGTAATACCAGAAACTTCTCTGCAGCCCTATATTTGCTCTCATATAGGGGACTACATAGAAACAGAAATAGTCCAGACCCATTTTTAGGGTGGCTCTACTTCCTTACTGCACAAGAACTTTAGATTAATCTTGTGTGTTCTGCACATAAAGAAATTAGCAACATAAAGAACCATTTGCAGTTTAGAGATAACATACAGTTGACAGGCAACTCAGGTATCTTGATGTAGTTGAAACAAGATTCCAGACTGATTCTAAGTATCGTTGCAGACATCAATTTTACTTTAGTGCATTGAAAAGGAAGTAGAGATCAGACCATTTCTGATCTCCATTTGGTCTTGGAATAATCTATTCCTGCTTTTCTTCACTGTAGGGAAGACCAAAAAAATTACAGCATGCTACGAAATTTGAAACTTGAAGTGTTTTGACTGACTGACTTATATCAACAGATCTGTGTTCTAGCTAGCTTTCACCCCTTACCTCAAAAGAAAACTCTCATCCGTAGTTAATGAACTCTTTTCATGTACTGTCCATGATTTCTGGACCACCAACAATATAACTGTGAATACAAGGAATTTTGAAGTCTTGTACATTTCCTACTGCAATTTCAGTAGCAATCAAACTTTCCTCTCAACCTTGATTCACAGAAGGTTGTAGAAGCACAACCTTGACCCCAGTGGCATCTAAAATGAACCCTACAGCAAATATAAGAAGATCACTTTACAACAAAATAAGCTTCAGAGTCTTGCTGTCCAAGCCTTACTCTGATACTCTTGTCTACCTCCATTAGTCTGAAAATCTCCTTGCTACATCATGGAAAGCTTAGGAGAGGGAGGCTACCAAATCCTTTACAATATTATGAAAATGTCATACTATGGCACTGTGCCTTTGCACACATAAAAGGGTCTAGGAAGGATTTTAGACATGGGTGTTTGTATATATAAATACAGAGGTCTACCTTTAGCTGTGCGATCATAATACTTTCCTGAAAACTATACTTCTACAGTGTAGAATGATAAAAGCAGCACAAGCTCTGTTAGGTGTAACTGTAAAGGAATGTTTTTGAGAGATGCATGTTCTGTAGCCTGAAAAGACTTCCATTCTGTTGGAACTGATTATTAGAAACAATCTAAAAAAAAAAAAAGAAAAAAAAAAAAGACCAAACCCAAAGCCTTTTTAACCTTAAAATGCTTTGTCATTTCTGGTTTGTGGAAAAATAAGCTCTCTTCCTTGCCTGTAGTTAGTAATTGAAAAAGCCAGAGTACGTCCTGAACAGTTAGAACATCCCCTCTTGGAAGCCTGATGACATGGGAGAATGATTATGAAATGGAAACAGTAAAACAATATGATTTTTTTGAGCTTTCCATGGTTCTGAATTCCAAGTCAGTGCTGCTGAAAAGGATTGTCTTACCTGTCACAGCACAGTCCAGCTTTTGCATACTGCTCATGAAATACGGAAAAATAAGACAAAACACCAGTGTTTATTGGCACAGCTGTTCCATTTGCTGAAAGCATAAATATTTATGATCAGCACTGTGACAAGGTATGTCTCCAAAACAATAGATTTGTGTACTTTGAATAGATGGGGCTGTCTTCCCTACAGACACTATACCTAAACCTGGACAGTGAAATCTGTGCAGACACATCTTGAATTCTGACACAGAAAGATACCTCTTCAAAGAAAATGGCCTTAGGTCTGCGATTTTGTTGGTACAACCGAGATAATATTTTTTAAACTCTAATATATGAGCTTTTGGCATTGAAACCATGGGGATAATACATATATACGAGTTAATTACTAGGCAGCGGGCTACGTTCTCTAGCAGTTCGTACATTTGTTATTGTTATTCTCTGCTTCTATTATGACAAAACACAGAGCCTGCATCTGAAAGCAACACCATGCTAGGTAATATTCAGGCATAATAATAGCCTCCTTCAGAGAATTTGCAATTAAAGAATTAGATAGCCAAGTACAAAATTATGATCCTTCAAACTGCACTTTTCTTAAAATTGTACAACCCTTACAATTGTTATAATCATCATCTAATGCTGGACTTATTTCATCATTTGTTTGTTTCTTCCTTTGTACTTTCATTTCAAGGTTGTTACAGAACATTCTGCTTCTAAGAGAAATTTAGGATTTTTTGTTCTTAGTCTACTAAAGCTACTGTAACAAGAGGTGACTTTCAATGTAGATTCTCAGTTCAATTGCCTAAATGTAGGATTCATGTGTTACTAAAGGTATCTTTGGGTATTTAAGACATTTACACTGAACTGGAAGATAATGTTCAATATCTACAGAAGAATTATGTCTTTCTGCAACAGCAGTTGGAGGCCTGCCAGGATATATAGTATTTGTAAGGTAATACTTTAAGCAGCTGAATGGCTGATCTACCTGTCTGTGTCTGCTTAGGCTACTGTTGTACTAATTACTACCATCAATAGAGCTTAGTGAGCTATTCAGATAATCCAAAGACAGACCTACAAGACATGATTTATATGCTAAACCTGTGTCTAATGCCATTTGAGATGCCCTGTGTATCTTATCTGCTCCCCAAAGTCTGATCTGGAAGGATGTGGGTCTCTTCAACTTCCTGTGTTGGATCTGTGAGTCCTGTGCAGGTGTAGCAGATTTCTGAGGGCACATTAAATGCCACCAGATGCCCGTCTTCAGATAACAGAATTGAGCCCATGTGAGTTCAGTATCTGAATGGATTCTCAACGTGCACTGTACTGACACGATATCCACTGACTGAAATGGAGCTTAGCTACATCTAGAGCCTTTACAGATACCCAAATTTAGGGATGCAGATTGAGTCCCTCCCTCTGTGTCCCATCCAAAAGCCTTAACACCAAAACTACTGGATTTTAATCCATCCAAAATATAGCAAAGACCTCCACTTTAGTTTAATCCATGTTAAAAAAAGCATCTCTCTTTTCATGCAATAGACAGGTACTTAGAATACTGTCTTCAGATGAAGCAGATCAACATTTTATTCCTTTCACTTCAGATATTCAAACCAGTATCACTTCCTTCCTGAAGTATGTTCTTGCTTGCAGTCTGTAGTCTGCTGTGAGATCTAAGAAGGAAGAACAGGGGTTTATTACCCTCCTGTTGAATTTATGCTGTTGTAAAGAAAAAAAATGAATGAGACATTGAGAAAAGGAATATGCCTTGACTGTATGCAAGTGTCTCACTTTTCAAACAGACAAAAAATTGCTCTGACTTCTCTCCTGCAAACAGCTTCTCTAGCTTGTATTACTCATCCACTTGATAGAATATAAATAATTATTTGGTAGATCACCTAAACACATCAGGTCTGTTTTTCTAAGAGTTTCTGCCCTCTATTTTTACATTAGCATTTTAACACCAGCACTTCCCAGGATGTTCTCTAAATGACATAGTACTCTCTTCCCTCCTACATCGTCTTTCCTCCTGTAAGGCAAGAAGCAGCACTCATTGCAGAGCTGTTTCAAAGCTGTATGTATGTTCATTAGTCCTTTAGTCAATATGGGTTTACACTCCAACAAAGAGGCCAAACCAAAGGGATCTAAGGTAATTCTATCTTTTTTTTTTTTTTTTCAAGAGAGCACATGAATTTTGATCTCTTCCTTTTACTCAGATGCTATTTTTCATTAAAAGTATGATTTGGCTGATGTTGGCAACGCAGCTTAAAATTTAACAAACTGATAGATAGTTCTAATCTTTATTACTTTAGAAATTAATGAAGACTTTAAATAAAGAAATAAATAAGGAGCAGGTTAAATTAGTTCTGAGTGTACAGATTAAACCCCCAGACTTTTCATATTCAAGTGACTATTTCAATCACTTAGAGACAGACAACTTTTCTTTATTTCTGTCTTCTCGCCACCATGTCTAAATTATTTTCTGCAGAATGACGTAGCAGTAACTGAAGGACTGAAGTATGCTCTGCCTTTGGAAAACTTATAAGCCAGCGGTTAGGATACATTCCTGGCAATGGAGAATTTTAAATCTGAAACCCTTTGAGATGAGAATGGAATTAAATCACAGCTCTACAACCGCTCGGGTGTTAGAAAAATATGTAGGTGGTTTTGCTGTCTTCATACAGACCAAAAATTGAAAGAGAACAGATGACATTCTTTTTATGCAATCTGTCCTTTCAGAGGCAGTTTTAGACATTATCAAAATATTTCTAAATTACTGAATCCCTCAAGGATTTTAAAAGGGAAAACCTAGTTTCTGGATCCTTATCAGTTCAGAGACATACAGCTCTGCCAAAATTGAAGTGATCCTTGCCACCTGTGTGGATGTAACTCTTAGTATCTGGGAAACTTTCAACTTGACAGGTGAATTAAATGTTCTATCATAGTAAAATTGCAATTTGAAGTTAGAATGTAGAATCTAAACACAACTTTATTTCCTTGTATTTTGGCTGTATTTTTGTTTGTTTGCTCATTTTGCCTTTGTCTTTTGTCCCCAAACCCACAACAATCAAGATTAGATAAAGTAATGCTATCTGCAGTTTTAGTCATATTAATGATGCCTAAATAATTCAATCTTGACAATGCCTATCAACAAATGGATTTGTTCAAAGGAGTCTGGATATAATTTATTTATGTCAATACAGTTAAACCAGGAGGAGGAACTTGATGATCCCTCCCAGTGAGTTCACTGAAATTATGTTATATTCTCTGGGTCATGGATTAACCTCTGTGATGATGATTTAGACATTTTGATTGCTTTGGAGCCTTCAGCTAAAGATCTGATCTAGAGGCTTAAGTGTATTGATTTGACTCATTTGAAAATCTGTCCCTACTGCTGCAGTTCAGTGAGAGAAAGTTCCTGTTTGGACCCAGACTGTTGTGTGAGCTCACTACTTCCACTAACCAAATACAACTTGGCGGATGTTCATTGCCTCAGGAACTGACTGATGTACCAGATGAAGACTGCCTGTGACAGCATGTCAGCTACAAAAAGAAAAAAAAAAAAAAGGAAATTTCTTGGAAAACACTAATAAATCTAGAAAATAATAATTTTCCTTCAAGTGTATAGGAGAGTGTGTCAGAGAAAAAACCAAATAGATATACTGTAAGGCAAGGGGGAACAAGGGAAATTAGGTTTGATATCCTCATGTGAGTAATATTTTTCTGGAATATTTTATTGGTATTATTTTGAACTCAGATATGAATGTATTACAGAAAACATGTCTAAGAGAGAAAAGTATGCCAGAGCTGGGAACCTGCATACACTATAAATAGTGAAGAAGGCCCCTAAAAAATGTTCAAGGGTTTTTGTTGTTAAAAAA
>NW_009637242.1:0-13257 GCF_000690535.1 Cariama cristata | reverse complement strand
CTGATGCCGAGAAACTCAGTGTTGCTGTGGCTAAGTTTCTTCTGACGTCTAAGAGATTATACATGTCAGGGTACTGTGATCATATACTTAGAAAAGCCATAGTTCTGCTTTAGAAGCATATTGCTTTATGAGGAGGAGGTTCTCTAAAGAAATCAAGTGTTTAAAACTTGATCCTTCATGCAGAAGAGGAAAGCAAGACCAGGTCTTACAGTGTTTGCAGGATGCTATCAACTATCTTTACCTTGGAGTGCAACCAACTGCATAGACCAATAGATTATCCAAAGACTGAACAAGGAATTAATTAATTTCTCTGTAAGAGAGAGTGCCTGGAAAGATGTATCTAATGAATTAGCAAATTTGCTGATCTGGCAATCCAGTATCTTTTGCATTTATATTCATTAGGTAGGTTTTTTTTCTTTCCATTTTTATTCTTTAAAGTGGATGATGATGGCTTTGTAAGATACAAAATTTCTTCATAACCCGAGAAAGAAAGAGAATTGTGTTCTAGGAAGTAGAGAACAGGACTGAGAGCCAAAAATCTTTAATTTTTCAGTCTGAAATAAACACCTTCATTAGAGTTTCTAGTTAAAGGTTTTACTTGTTTCTTGCAAAGTCCAAAATAAAATTTGTCAAACTTTCTGTCCAAAATGACTTAAAAAGTAGTAGACTGAAAAAGGGAAGGGAAACTCTGGGAAACACAGGGTAACTTCTTGGCTTCTGTGTAACCGTATGCCTTAACACAATTATACATGGAGATATTTACTAATTTCCTTAATTCCCTTTCACAGGAGTGTTCAGCACAGAAAGTTAGATCTGGACTTGCAAAATGGGACTGTTAGTAACTCCATGTTGTTGGGTTGACCTTGGCTGTCTGCCCGAAGTGGCCACCAAGCTGCTCTATCACTCCACCTTCTAGCAGGACCGAGGGAAAAAATGCAATGAAAAAGCTCATGAGTGAAGATAAGGACAGGCAAATCACTTACCAATTACTATCATGGGCAAACCAGACTCAGCTTGGGAAGATTAATTTAATTTATTGCCAATTAATAACAGAGTCGGTTAGTGAGAAATAAGAACGAAATTAAAACCACCTTCCTCCCACCCCTTTTTCACACATGTAACTTCTCTCTCAAGTCATCTATCTCTTCCCCCTCGAGCAGCATAGGGAGACAGGGAATAAGAGTTGCAGTCAGTTCATAACAGTACTTCTCTGCCAGTCCTTCCTCCTCACATTCTTCCCTTGCTCCAGTGTGGGGTTTCTTCCATGGGAGACTGTCCTTCATGAACTGCTCCAGTATGGGTACTTCCCATGGGCTACGTTTCTTCATGAACTGCTCTAGTGTGGGTCCCTTCCACGGAGTGCAGCCCTTCAGGAACAGACTTCTCCAGTGTGGGTGCCACAGAGGGGCCACAGATCCTGCCAGAAAATGTATTCCTGCACAGGTTCCTCTCCATGGGCTGCAACTCCTTCCAGGAGTCTGCTTTGGCATGGGATCTACACAGGTGACAGTTTCCTTGGTCTTCAGCATGGGCTGCAGGGGAAATTCTGCTCTGGCACCTGGAGCACTGCCTCCTCCTTCTTCACTGACATTGGTGTCTGCAGAGTTGTTCCTCTCACTCCTTTCTCACAGCTGCTTTGCAGAATTTTTTATCCTTTCTTGAATATGTTATGACAGAGGCATTACCAACATCGCTGATGGGCTCAGCTTTGACACCAGCTAAAACTGGCTCTATTTGACATGGGGGCAGCGTCTCGTGTCTTCTCACTGAGGCCACCCCTGCAGCCCCCCTCTCCCACCCACCCCTACCAAAATCTTGCCACATAAACCAAATGAACTCTGAGAGTTTATAATTTTCATCTTGATCCAGTTCATCTATGAATTGCCTATATTTGCTTTTTTTCATTACTTGTTTGCCACCTCCTTCCTGTCTATTCATCAATTAGCACCACCATTTCTTCTTTCTGAACCTTGGTGATACAATTCTTTGGAAATAAAACTCATCAAAGGATATAGAATAGAAAGATTTACATAAATTCTTTGGCTGAGAAAGCCACTAAGCCAAAGGGTGATGTAACTTGGAAATATAATTGTAAGAAAATATCACTGTAAGCTTGCCCTGTTCTTACATTTTTTTCTGAGTACTGGCAGAAGAAAGAGAAAGGCAATGTGTCAAAGTGAGGCCATACTGATAGATATTTTTAATGATAAATCAGTGTTTGAATTGTATTTTTTCCTGGTTTATGATACAGGTTCGACCTGTTCAGGGTTTAAAAACAGGAGACAGACACTGCAGTTGTTGAACTAGAACACTAAGGTGTCCATAATTTAAGTCAATGTTACCTTGGAAAGATGAACAGTAATTGTGTTTTGTAAAAAGGTGTGGGGTTTGCAAAAAGTTAGGGGGATAGTAAATGGAAATTACATAAGACAGAAAGCAAAATCTGAAGGAGTTGCAACAGAAGGTCTGATTACACACCTTTGGTTTCTCCCTTCCCATCTGATGACGGTCATTTTCTGCAGTATGGATCTGTTTAGATCTGTTAAATTATCTAGTGACTACACGGCACAAGAATAGAAAAGTTACAAGCAAATGATGCTTTGGAGGATTCTGTTATGAGTCTATGCAGCATGAAGAGATGTCTAATCCACAGCTGACATATTTTCCCAAAATAAATGTCCCATGGGAGGCAAGGGGACAAATAGACGAGGATCAAGGCATGATATAGAGATTGTTTATAAGCTATTGTTTTTCATTTAGTGTTTATGTAGTTCAAACATACAAGGCAAAGAAGGAAAAAATGGCTGAGATGATTTCTTAAGAGAAAGAAACTAGGAGGTATGGAAATGAGAGGTAGAAGATTGGAAGGTTATCACTCCTTTTCCTTGCAATACCCAGAGAAAGGTCTGGCTGGATTTTGGGCCAGATATTCAGATTCTTAAGCAATGAGCCAGTATGTGGAAAGATGTTTGGCATCCAGCACAGAGCACAAGATGTAATACAAACTTATCTTCAATCCCAAATAAGCAGCTGTCTCTGTATTTATTTCTTTTTAACTGTTTACTGAAATGAAAAAAGAATAATTTACCCAACATGTTCATATATCATGTTCTAAAAAGAAAATTGCAAAATTTAAAGATAGCCAAGCCTAACTTTTTTGATGTTGTGGACCTCCAAATAAAGATCACTATACAATGTCAATAAAGCAGTCAGCTCATGCATTCATCAGCCACAGGATAGCGCAGCCAATTCCTAAACAAGCTACCTTTCCTGTGGGGTCTTCTGACCCCTAAACATGATGGCATAAGGGATATTCAAAGATGTGTTGTGAGCTGACAAATTAATGTCCACTTCTGCCCTCTTCTAATTCAGGTTAATTATCCAGGACTGATACAGTTCAAATACATGGAATTCATCTTATCTCCTTTTAGCCATTTCTAAATTAGGTGGCAAAGCTATTAATCTAGTTTCTATACATAATCAGTAGAGAGTGTGAGAGCTTCCTTCAGAAAGTGATTCATGATGTCTGTCTGAAATGTCCTTTTCAGGAAATACTTCTTGTTCTCCACTGACTATAGAAGGAAGCTTAGGCAGCAAGTTTAGGACTAGTTGCCAATTTCTGGATGCTTAAATTAGGTGAAGTGAACCTGCAAAGTTTGAACACCATTTCGAAGGTGAGACTGTACCACTGTGCCTAGCTACCTGGGGTGTGTAACAGTAACAGCGAGCACATTGCAATACTGTGGAAAACTTTGTAAAATGAGTTCAAACTGTGGAACTGGGCTGTGTTTAATAGCAACTTGAATTGCTAGCTGGTTGTTGGTTTACACTACTTTTTCTCTACTGTGTCAGTACAAATAGTTATTTGTTTAAGTTACCCTAGATATGCCACTCTCACACCTTAAACTCCCTGAGAAATTGAATCCCCTCTGGTATCCATCCCCTTACCCCTGCACTATCCAAGATCATAAAAACAAACAGAAAAAACCCCAAACAATCACCCCAAAAAAACATCTAGGAACAAATAGAAGTTTTGGTGTTTGGTTTTCTTTCTTTCTTTCTTTTCTTTTTTTTTTTTTTTTTAAGCAGCCTATTTTAATCTTTGAGAGTAAAGGAATGTTGTGCAAATAACTCAGAATAGTGTGGAAATGAAAAGGTAAGAAAATAAATTTGGGAAAAGCCTCAAAAGACATTTTTGTGAGCAGGGAAAGCATAATTAAATCAATTGCAGACAGGGTTTTTTAGGATCCACCCAAAAGTTAATGTTTATTTTCAGATTATTTATTCATCCTCTACAATATTTTTTGAAAAGCTGAATTTTTCTAATCTCAAAAACTAGTTTTGTTGATGTATTTTACATTTCCATTCATCTTCCTCCATTTTTTATTTTTTATTTTTAAAATTATTCCAGGTGAAACTACTCTACCTTGAGAATTATAATTCTAGCAGATTCATCACATTTCCCCTAATAAGACAGTACATGAAGACATAGAAATATAACCATCCAGTTTTGGAAAAAAGACAATGTTTGTTTGTACAGAATAAGAGAAGCATAGAATAACTGAGGTTAGAAGGGACTTGTGGAGGTCATCTGGTCCAACCCATCTGCTCAAGCAGAGCCACCCAGATCTGCTTGCCTGATTTTTTTTTTTTTTTAAATTTCTCAGTTATATCTATACAAGCTGGGACAAGAGATCAAAGCTGCAGTCTTTGAACATCTGATCAATCACAGTAGGATCCATCCAAACACCCTCCCACTCAAATAAATTATTAGAACAATCTGATTTATCAAATCTCAATATTCAGATTCCTTACGGTTAAAGAAAATCCAACAGCTGAAGCTTGAAGTGTAGAATTAAAATGTAATAAAATCACCAGCTAAAATATTGCATAGCTACAATCATGACACTAGTTTTGTCAATAAATAAAGATGACTGAAAATAAGATTTTAGTTTCACATGAAATTTTTATATTTTAGTGTTTAAGGGATTTATTTTTCATCCTGAACCAAGGCAAGAAGTGAAAATTTTTAGTCTGTTATGGAAATAAAATTTATCTAACAATTATTTTCTTTTCTGTTCTGCCCCTCCTACCCCTTCTTTCCCACTCTTTTTTTTTGCATTTCAGAAAGAAGTAAAGGAAAGAATGGAGGAAGGGAAGAAGAGAGAAAGGGAGGAGGGAAGGAGAGAAAAAGAGAGACTGGGAATAAGAATGAAAATGAGAATGAGAAAGAAGAAGAAAGAAAAGAGATAGAAAGAGAAATCATTATTTTAATTGTTATTAGTTCCATCCATTTTCTTTAACTTTTCTTCTCCAAGTATAAATAACTGCACAGATAAAGAATGGTAAAAAAGTTGATGTGCTCTATTAGCTGACATATACACACTGCATTTTAGGTTTATAAACAGAAAAAAATTATTTGGAACTGATGAACTATGGATTTGCATGAAACATTTTGACTTCCAGCATTTTCTTGAAATCCATATGTAGCATTCAGGATAATTTTTGATGGGAAAAAATGTCTAGCCATTCTGGATATTAATGCGAAATAATAATTGGGATGGGTAAAAATTATTTATTAGGAAATCCTTGACTCCTTTTCTACAGGAATTATGAAGGAGCTCACACACACACATATCTATGTATGAATATACTCAAGTTTCATTAGCATGGCAAAAGTGTTGTACAACTTAATGATAGCCTAGAGTTCAAGGCTTCAAGTAATAGCTTTATTATTGCCCTCTTCACTTTGAAGTGCTGGTTTCAGGATTACTTATCTACAGGTATTGCTCCTGTTCTTCCCTTTTACCAGAAACTCTATTGATTTAACCTTCTACTGTTATTCCTCAGTAAATAACAGGCCAGGAT
Source organism: Cariama cristata (assembly GCF_000690535.1). Taxonomy (NCBI): domain Eukaryota; kingdom Metazoa; phylum Chordata; class Aves; order Cariamiformes; family Cariamidae; genus Cariama; species Cariama cristata. The sequence continues at coordinate 7,389 of NW_009637242.1, read as the reverse complement.
AAAATATTAATCAAATACATGGAATTTTTTTTCATGAACCCACTTTAGTTTTAAATATATGTGCATGTTTCTCTCTCTCTGTATATAGATACTTGTTATATTTTTATATTTCCAAGTATTTCTGGTGACCATAGTTGGAAAAGCAACATTTTAAAAATGAACCAGTTCAATTAAGTTCATTGAGAGAAATATGCTGACAGAAAAAAGATTTTTTTCTTTGATATGATTATGTGCACCATACTTTTAAAGCTAATCTGAACATGATATAAAAGTTTAACACAAGCAAGCTCTTTAAATTAGTCAATAATAGGTAGGAAGTCAGTTTATGTCATTTTTATAATGTGATAGCTAGTTAAATATTCAATACATTTTTTAATGAAAAAGTGATCAGAATAATAAAATCCCATCACTGCTTGCACAGCAACCCATACAATAATTTCAGAATTAAAAATCAGATCTTCCTTAGATTTTAGTGTTGAGATTACTTAGGAAAATACTATTTTTGGAATACCATGAGGAAAAAAAAAAGAAAATTGCAAGAGAACAGTTGATAAACAGATCATCCAAAAATCCAAACTAGAATATGAATATTTGAAATATTTTTCAACAGAATCTCTAAATGCTTAGCCTTGATTTTTCTGATGCCATTGAACATTGAAGGAGAGAATCTGGTTCCATGTAAGACCAGCTTTAGCTAGACAGGTAGACGTCACTGCAGACATTTTAATTAGAGCAGTGCTACAGTTCATCAGATTTTCTAGGTATGATTATACAGAATACTTCTGAAACAAATGGGTAAGTCTTTGTGCTATATATATTGCACTGGCCTTTTATATATTTTATTTTTTTTTCTGGAGAGTATAAATCAGCATGATGCACTGATGCTGTTCCATGGTGTATAACCAAAAGTTCTGATTCATCACATGTACTCTCCTGCTATACTTGTATGCATCTGGATAACCTGTAGTCTGATCTTATGACTGAATTTAGAAAGTAGATCTTGTTATATTTTTTTTATAAATAATTTCAACTCAGCATTTAAATGAACTCAGAACTTTTATTTAAAGTCCTTTGCGTATTTTATACTATTCAGTGACTTTCTATATTGTGCACTAGAGATTTGTGGTATTAAGAAAGCACTATAATTACTTCTATCAGTTAACAATATTATAGTTAAATGCCAGGTAAATTATTGAGAGACATTTCTTAGTACCGTTAGGAAAATCTAAACTGAAATGGTAGAAAATGCTATTCCTACCTATTCTTCACTGAGAGTTTTGTTCTTTTTAAGGAGATCCATTAAGATCCTGATTCAAACTGACTGGCATTTCCTTCATCAAAGGAGGTTTGGGGATTTTAAAACAAAAGCAAACAGGTAGAAATAGGTGAACACATCTAGATGAAATAGAAAACAATCTGAGTCAAACCTATCAGAAAACTCAAAGTGACTCAAGAAGATTTTATATTTTTTAATACAGCCAAATCAGTTTTAAGTAACCGTATGCTCTTTTTAGGATTATGACTGAGTTAATAGCCCAAATGTCTTGAGTAGAGTGTTATATCAATAGTAAACAAGCTCTAGAACTAACATGCATATTATTTAACTGAGCACTGTGTGCATAGCTGAACCAGGTTGTAACGTCACACCACAGCTTGCAGTTGCCCTGCTCATTCCCTGCCCTTGATCCCTAAATATCCCATAAGTCCTCTAGAATCCCAAAATGCTCTTCCTCTGCATCCCATAATGTGCCTCATACCCCCACGTAGCAAACACTCTCAGTCCAAAGGGTGCTCTAGCATTGACTCATTGTGATGGGTTTCACACCTGGACTGCAGGTCTGAGGGTCTCCTGGGACAGCCCTGGGAGGGGCCCAGACAGGATGGTCCTTCCAGTGAGTCCTTAATTTGGGCTTCCCTCTGCCATTGTGCACCAGTGCTCCTCTGGGCTTCTGCAGATGGGCTTTTGATGGGCTGATGACTCCTGGGCTGGGCCTGGGGGTAGCTGCAGGCAGGTATTACTTGGTCACCCCCTCCTGCTCTCTCTGAGCTCCTTTGTGGGTTTGCATATGAGCTTTTATCATGTAACCCAACATTGCACATTCTTTGCCTTGATAGTTTTTCAAACATACTTTAGCCAGTCTGGCTGATATGAACTTGGTACGATAAATATATGGGGTTTTAAGTTAAGGAGAACTATTACAGCTTAATATGTTTATTTACTAAATACTTTTATTGCAAGACGATAGAGAGAAAGAAAACCTGCCAGTGAAATAAAAATAATAGGTTAAATTCAAGCCAACTCTATCATAAAATAGAACAGCATTTTATAGTCGTTCACTGCTTTGGTCCAGCTGGTATAAACTGAGATAACTTCTTTGAAGCCAGTTTAGAGCAGATAATGAGCAGATGATAGCAGATAATTTCAGTCTTTCAAGCAAAGAAGAAAGAGAAACAAGATGTGGGAAATGAAGGAAAGATGCCTTTCAGAATGTAATATATGAGAGAAAAGAAAGGTAGAGTCCTGGAACTTGATTAATATGACAGTAACATCTGTCAGTAATAGGTTCTTATACTATTTCAAGGTGCTAATTGTCCAACTAAGGTGCTGTGCTGAGTGGCAACAGGAGAATATCCAATGTTGGCTAACTTTCATGGCAAACCACCTCTATCCCAAATAAGAAACAAAGTCCATATATTATTGTATCAATGAAAGACTTCTCTGTGTGTGCAAATGTGTGTACATGTATGTTTGTGTTATTGCTGTTTAATGGCAGAGATTTTGTTAATCACTCTTTTAACAGAGACAACAGAATTTGGTAGCTAGTCTTCACCAGAGATCATCATCAGAGAATTGGATAGTCAAACTGAAAACTCAACCTGAATGGAAACTTGCCACAAAACATTCAGCTGATATTAAATGGCATAGATTTTCAGGCTAATGTAAACATTCTAACTTAAACCACTTGAGGATATGACATATTATCTCTAGAACTGACAGTTACTTTCCAGACTGCTAACATTTTAAAGTATGTGCATGAAAGGGATGAAAACTGGAGCTCTAAGGTTAATTTGAATCTTCAACACTTCCTTTTGATATACTGGTTGGAAACAAAGGCCACTGAAATACAAAAGCACATTAAAATCTTTTTGTCTTTATTGATTTTTTTTAACAATTCTTTATTCTTTGAAACATGTTTGCAAATAATTCTACTAACTGCAAATAACTTCTAACTAAATACTGAAATCCATAACCTGTGTTCATCAGTGTGCTGTAATTGTCCCACCACTGTATTCTCACTACATATGATGGAAATTATAAGTGAAGGAAAACTACAAAGTATGTCAAGCAGTTATTAGGAATCCAAAGAAAATTTGTCTTTCATTATTACAGTGAATTGCAAGTCACCTATGACCATGGATTCACAGCGATGAAATTTTCCCTGAGCAGCCCTTATTATCCTTCAAATTAAGTTTTAAAAATAATCTGTGAATACTAAGTTATGAGATTTTATTTGATTTAGGTGGACTTCCTAATTCACTTAGACTTATGTACTCATTGGTCATTAGAATGTTTCATAGCGTATTAGGCTTAGTCCGGCACTTAGTAATTTTAGAACATATTACCAGGGTAATGGATGCTATTTCTATTTCAGCCCTATCCTTTCTCCCATTCATTATGATTGCATCTGTTCTAACCTGTCTGATACTGCATTTTCCATAGCGTCCCCCACCATGATACCTAAGAGCTTCATGACTGTAGAGATAAAACCTTTGTGTTGTAATACAACAAAATTAAAACCTCCTAGTTCACTTAAACTGACGTAACGTAACTACTAGCATGCCATGGAAAACAAATCACTTTTTGTGTTAACTTCACTACTGCAATTAAGTGTTTTATGAGGTGATTTGCACAAAAATTGAATACCTGCTTTATGATAGAACTGATATCACAAGACTCCAAACCAACAAACATTGTTTCACAAGATCCCAAATCAACAAACAAATTTTGTTTCCCAAGTACCTACTGAGTACTCATGTTAAGTTTCAGAAAGCTCAGTATTATTGCAGAGTTTTAGAACAAGTGATGATTCAGCTAAAATATCATAACAGAAAGTAAGTTGTTCGTCATTTGATACCTGTTTTCTCACTAATACTTTCTTATTCATCCCATCAGGAAATGGATAGAAAAAACTGTAGCAAAACAAACAAATTTATTTTTTTAATTAGTATTCTCTCTTAAAAAGTGCATCTTGAATTGGTAAAATGGCCAGATACAGCAAAAATTGTGAAAATAATCTAGAGTTTAAAGAATATAAACCATATAAACAAATCTATGCAAGGAAAGAAAAGTCAGTAAATTCTCAAACAAGACACAATATTCAAAAAAGCATACAGAAAAGACACATCTAATATAACAAACTGACGTTTAAACCTTGATGGACATTAGTCAAACACAAATCAATTAAAAAAAAATCTAAAACTGGAAAAAGAGGATCAGATTACAATTAATTAATTAGAAACATGAAAGAGAACCTAGATCAAATCCCAAAGCAAGCTATTTCTAATTAATTCAATCAGACATGTTCATGACAAAGGAAAACATTGATTTCATTACTCTAGGGCAGCGGTCTTAATTTCATATCCAGTGAAGTTAGTGAAACCTTAGTTATTAGCATAAGTAAAGAACCAAGAATTTAGAGTTTATGTTGATAAACTGCATAACCCTGTTTCCTTACAGAAGGACTCAGAACTTAGTCTCTTTAACAGTGTATAGGAAAATTAAGTCCTGGCAAACAAGGTTGAAAACAATATAGTACGTGCAGTGGGAAATCTCACAACATGCCCACAGGTTAACAGCAGGATATGTTACCTGGCAGTGTCTAAAACACTGCAATGCTATATTAGGCATATAATTAAGAGATTTCAAATGTTACTTCATCCCTTTGCAATATATGACATCTGAAAAGTATGTATGTATGCATTTTATTTCAGGATTTTTCGAGTCAGGATTTCTCTTTTTATGCATACATAGAGCAGAAACTAATGGCAATGCAAACTCTCCCCTTTTTTGTGAAAAAATAAAAAACAAATGCTCCTCAAAACAAAAAATCCACAAAGGTTAGAGCACTCACCCAAGTCAGAGAATGATTTCTATTAAACTGTAACTGGGCAAAAGGTATAAAAAGCTCAGGGAAATACGAGTGACCATCTGGAAGGTGGAGGAGCGATGTTCCCAATGACATAGTGTCTCCTTCCCAAAGAATTTTGCACAGTGAGCAACTTCATCAGGACCTGTCTGTTACACTCAAGTCACCTTAAAGTCTGTTGACTAAGGTATGATCTTGTGGATTGTTTGCTCACGCTGAATTTGAACCTGGATCCCCTTCTCCCTGCAAGAGTCTGCATCAAAGAAACCCCAAAAGACAAGTAAGTAAATAAATAAGAGGAGCATCACTGTTGTTTAAGGCTGTTATTTATTTGTTTCTTCATGAAAAAAAAAAAAAAGAAAAAAGAAAGGAGAAACGCACAATGATGGGGTAAACGTGCTGTGAGAACCAATATTAAAATGATAGAAACATAGAATCATAGCAAGGTTTGGGTTGGAAGGGACCTTAAAGATCATCTATTTCCAACGCCCCTACCATGGGCATGGACACCTTCGACTATACCAGCTTGCTCAAAGCCCATCCAATCTGGACTTGAACACTTCCAGGGATGGGGCAGCCACAACTTCTCTGGGCAACCTGTTCCAGTGCCTCACTGCCCTCACAGTGAAGAATTTCTTCCTTATATATGATCTAAATCTATCCTCTTCCAGTTTAAAGCCATTACTCCTTATCCTATCACTCCATGCCCTTGTAAAAAGTCCCTCCCCAACTTTCTTGTCGGCCCCTGTAGGCCCCTTTTAGGTACTGGAAGGCTGCTCTAAGGTCTCCCTGGAGCCTTCTCTTCTCCAGGCTGAACAACTCCCACTAGCTCAGCCTGTCCTCATAGGAGAGGTGTTCCAGCCCTGTGATCATCTTTATGGCCCTCTGGAGTCGTTCCAACAGGTCCATGCCCTTCTTGTACTGAGGACTCCAGAGCTGAACACAGTACTGCTGGTAGAGTCTCACAAGAGCAGAATAGAGGGGGAGAATCACCTCCCTTGACCTACTGGTCACGCTTCTTTTAATGTAGCCCAGGATATGGTTGGCTTTTTGAGCTGCAAGTGCACATTATCAGTTCATGTTGAGCTTCTCGTCTACCAACACCCCAAGTCCTTCTCCTGAGGGCTGCTCTCAATCCATTCTCTGCCCAGCCTGTATTTGTGCTTGGGATTTCCCCCACCCATGTGCACGACCTTGCACTTGGCCTTGTTGAAATTCATGAGGTTTGCATGGGCCCACCTCTCAAACCTGTCCAGGTCTCTGTCGATGGCATCCCTTCCCTGCAGCGTGTCAATTGCACCACACAGCTTGGTGTCATCAGCAAACTTGCTGAGGGTGCACTCAATCCCACTGTCCATGTCACCAACAAAGATGTTAAACAGCACCAGTCCCAATACCGATCCCTGAGGAATGCCACTCGTTACCAGTCTCCGTTTTGACATCGAGTCGTTGACCACAATTCTTTGAATGCGACCATCCAGTCAATTCCTTATCCACTGAGTGGTCCATCCGTCAAATCCATGTGTCTCCAGTTTAGAGACAAAGGTGGCATGCAGGACAGTGTCAAATGCTTTGCACAAGTCCAGGTAGATTACGTCAATTGCTCTTCCCTTATCCGCCAAAGCTGTAACCTTGTCATAGAAAGCCACCAAATTTATCAGGCATGATTTGCCCTTAGTGAAGTCATGTTAGCTGTCACCAATCACCTCCTTATTTTCCATGTGCCTTAGCGTAATTTCCAGGAGGATCTGCTCCATGATCTTGCCGGGCACAGATGTGAGACTCACTGGCTGATAGTTCTCAGGTCTTCCTTTTTTCTCTTTTTACAAATGGGGGTTATGTTTCCCCTTTTGCAGTCAGCGGGAACTTCCCTGGACTGCCTTGACTTCTCAAATATGATGGATAGTGGCTTAGCAACTTCATCTCTCAGTTCCCTCAGGACCTGTGGATGGATCTCATCAGGTCCCATGGACTTGTGCACCTTCAGATTCCTTAGACAGTTTCGAACCTCATCTTCTCCTACAGTGGGCGGTTCTTCATTCTCCCAGACCCTGCCTTTGCCTTCTGCAACTTGGGCAGTGTGGTTTGAGCATTTGCTGCAACCTGACCGAGGCAAAAAAGTCATTGAGTATCTCAGCCTTCTCCATGACCAGGGTAACCAGGTCTCCTGTTTCCCTCCAGAGAGGGCCCATACTTTCCCTATTCTTCCTTTCATCACCAATATACCTATAGAAGCTTTTCT
>NW_009637241.1:38562-39812 GCF_000690535.1 Cariama cristata | reverse complement strand
GGCCCACTTTCTTCCCCTCTTTCCCCAGTCTGTAACACTGCATGGGAGTTTTGTGGCCAAAGTATAGGACCCAGCACTCGTTCTTGTTGAACCTCATGCCATTGGTCTTAGCCCATCTGTCCAGTCTGTCCAGGTCCCTCTGCAGAACCTTCCTACCCTCCAGCAAATTGACAGTCCCACCCAGCTTGGTGTCATCTGCAAATTTACTGATGGAGCCCTCAATCCCCTCATCCAGATCACTTATAAAGATGTTAAACAGCACTGGCCCCAAAACTGAGCCCTGGGGAACACCGCTATTAAATGGCTGCCAACTGGATTTAGTTCCATTAAACACAGCTCTCTGGGTCCGGCCATCCAGCCAGTTTTTTACCCATCGAAAAGTCCACTCATCTAAGCCACGAGCAGCCAATTTATTTAGGAGGATGCTGTGGGAGATTGTCTCAAATGCTTTATTGAAGTCGGAGTAGACAACACGCATAGCCTTTCCCTCATCTACTAAGTGGGTCACTTTGTCATAGAAGGAGATCAGATTTGTCAAGCATGGTCTTCCTTTGGTAAAACTGTGTTGGTTGGCCCTGATCCTCTGATTGTCCTGCATGTGCTCTGTAATGGCTCTCAGGATGATCTGTTCCATAACCTTGCCTGGAACCGAGTTCAGGTTGACAGACGTGTAGTTCCCCAAAAAGTCCTTCTGACCCTTCTTGTAGACGGACATTACATTTATTAACTTTCAGTCTGCTGGAACTTCTCCAGTTAACCAGGACTGCTGGTAGATCATCGCGAGTAGTTTGGCAAGTTCTTTTGCCGGTTCCCTCATTACTCTGGGTTGAGTCCCATCAGGGCACATAGACTTAGGAGAGTCTAACTGGCACAGCAATCACCACCCACCTCCTCCTGGATTATGGGGGCCTCATGCACATCCCCATCCTTAACTTCCGGCTCTTGGGGCTGGGTATCCTTGAGGACACCTGGTCTTGGTATTGAAGACTGAGGCAAAGAAGGCATTGAGCACTTCTGCTTTTTCCTCATCCCCTGACACTACACTACCCTCTGCATTCAGCAAATGATGGAGACTCTCCCCGACCCTCGTTTTGCTGCCGATGTATTTATAGAAACTTTATTATCTTTAACTGCAGCAGCCAAATCAAGTTCTATTTATACCAGTAAATGTATTTTTCTAGCAAAATTAAGTTATCTTTGTTTCTTATTAACCTAAACAAGGAATGGGTCTTGGCAGGGTGTTTCCCTAC
>NW_009637241.1:0-38531 GCF_000690535.1 Cariama cristata | reverse complement strand
TCCCTACACTTCAAACAATTAGCAAGTATTTTCCCACATTTCCATTTTTCAGTTCTTTGTCAGTGTTGATGTTAGAGCTGTATGTAGTGTTCTGGCACCAGTTTCAGAAAAATCGTCTCTGTACATCTACTGATTACTACCCTGTGTACATATTTCAGAAAGTTAGTGGCATCGTTGTTAGGATGGAAGTGTAATATTTATTTTGAATCACTGGAAGCAGCTGTAAAGGTAGCAAATTCACAGCAAATATGTGAACAAATCAATATGTCTGCTATTAGAAACTAGCATTTACAGCCCAGACTTTATTTCGAACACTTCTCCCCAAGGATGCTTGATGGGGATATTGCACCTGACACCAATTCTGCTTCTCACCATGTTGTCTTGTATAAAAATTTGTGACCTGTGTTTTTATGCCCATATCCCAGTACTGATACCCATGTTGTCTCCTGACACTGATTTTTACAATCTCTGTTTGTCAGCCTCTAACAGTAGCCCAGAATGAAAACCAGTTTTCAATGGGGCAAACTCCTCAACTCTGTTCATGCACCAGGAGACTGTAGAGGTGAAGAAAGAGCATAGACATTAAAAGGTGGGGGAAGAAAACCCTCACAAATCTTCAGACCTTTCGGATAGCCTGAGCAGATATGAGGAATGGGATTTTGATCACTTCTTAAAGAACAACCATAGGTTGTCAGTATTAATTCCTCTAAATGTCAGATCACGTGCACAGAATTATTAGGAAAGATTTCTGGATTTATGCAGCTGTAACCAGACATTTTCAGGGCAGAAAATGTAACCATTCTTTTTTAAAGATAAAGTTTTACAAAGTAAAACCAGTGGTGATATCTTATCAATGCAGTTATCTATGCTTTAGTCATTGTCGAGATGTCAGAAACTGTGTTAAGCATAGTCATATAGAAGCTTATACAAAATGTTTTGACTGCTAAATCAACACTTTGGAAATACATTTTGTGGGAAGGTTTAGCTTTCTTCCTTTTTACTGGAAATAATAAAAGCAGAAACTATGAGATGCTCATGCAAGAAAATGTCTTCAGACCTCATAGGAAGAGAAGAACATAGTCCAATGCTTTGTCATCTTAGTACTCTGAGACAGAAGCATTCAGTCAGAAGTTTCTTGCTTCTTGTATTTCCTTTGTGTCAAGCTGAGCATGGACCTTGGATGGCATCCTGCTTGATACCAATCAGCCAGGAATTTCTAATTACTCTTTTCTATCACCAGAGTTACTCACCAGATTCCTAGCCTTCAGCGTCCCTCTCTGTCTTCCTCTGTGTGCAGACAATCCCACCAGCTACTTCCACTTTGCAGGAGTGCTAACCCCAAGGATACCAACTGCACAGAGTTAGTTAGTTGTTCCTAAATGTTGCTAATGCAAGATACTTTGCCTGATACTTTTCTCTGTAAGTTCATTTGAGCAGCAGCATTTGAAGGTTGTCCTTACGGTCTAGATTGTCATTACAGAACTTAGTATTGGAGATTTTTAAAAGTAAATCTGAATAACACACTATTGTAGAAAATATACAGACAATCTACCTAGTCCAAGATTAAGATATACTGGGTATTATGTAGGATTGTGTCTATAGCTGCTAAGAACTGATAAGTAAAATTACTGTAGAACTTGCACTATGCCAGGCATAGTGTTACAAAAACAATATAAAGAATTTTTTCCTCTTTCTGTACTAAATGCTGTAGAAATAAAGTCAAGTAACTAATTGCCTAGGCATAGGACCAAAATAATTGGAAGACGGAGGAGATGCACACAGCCTGTGGCAGTGCACGGCTAAGTGCAGGCAGGAGTTACAAATTTAGGGGATTTTAAAAAGTGCTTTTCAACTAGATTTCTGTCATCTGAGCATTCAACACAAAAATAAAAAAAGCTCCATGAAGTTTTACAGAATGTTAAGTAGATGACGACAAAGGTCAAATGCAAAAGGGTTGCAGAGGCTACTCTGATACATTGCCAGAAGGGGTGAAAAAGAGTAATTATTTTCAGTCTCTGCTGGAACATGAGCAGATTCTCAGGGTTTACAGTGAATACACAAGAGAGATGTGATGACAGGAAAAAATGAACGTAAGAATAATCTTGCTAACAGAGATTCAGAATCTAGTATTATCTTTATCAAAATTATCTCCTTCAGGACAAACTCCTTAACAAGTAGGTGTGCGTCCTTTACATAAATGAAAGTTATCCTCCATATATACATTAAAAAAAAAAAAAAAATATCCAATCTGTAGACTGGAGAACTAGTATAGGGGCAAAGACATGGTGCAAGGTGTCCAGTAATTTTGCACATCAAAGCAGCTATGGGTAACATCTTACATAACACCAGTATGTCTTCATCTTGGCCTAAGAAGTCTTGCTGTAGCTGGGCAACACCTCTAAATTACAGAGATACTCAAGAGCTGATCGAAAACTTTTTGACAGAGCTTATTTTTGTCAGAATTTTTTTAATTACAAATTGTTTCCAGTGGCATTTTTCTTAGAATAACAACTCAGAGTAGAATACCTGAAGAGTGTAAAAGTTTTAAATACTTTTTTCAAGGTTAGAAATATTCCCATATTTTTTCATTTCTTTCTCTCACATGCTTTCTTTTCTGCTGAAACCTGGGTAAAACTTGGCATATAAAATCTATAAAAGAGAGAAGATTCCAGTCATTTTACTTCAAAGTGTATAACTTAGAGAGCAGAACATTAAACTTTTTCACTCTCCATATTGGGTCAAAAGTAAGAACTTACAAAAAAAAAAATTCTCCAATGAAGAGACATTTACGGAAAACATTTTAAAAGTAAAAGAAAGTTGTAGTCCCTCACAAAAAAGGAGAAAATATTTGGAAGCAAGATAACTTCTATTCTTTGATAGTAATATAACATTCTGGGGGAAAAGGAACACCAGATAACATGACATGGATGAGTAAATTTTATTAAGTGGACCAAAAAAGTGGGATAGGCTGCGTCAGGTAAAGGATCATGCGCACATGCACACAACATGTGTATACACACACACGCACGCAGAGTTAACATACATAGTCATGTGCATGATTCTGTCACCATTCCCATGCCAGAGAGTTGAGGTTGCAGAAAAAGCAACACTCTCTCCAGCCACTCCATGGTGGGCTATGCCTGAGGGCTTGGCAGGCAATGGTTTAACGGTTGCATCTCTGGTTCTCTGCTGCTACATGGTGCCAGATGTCCACATACCAGCTTTCCGAAACTCTGTTGCTAGGAGGGTTTATAGCAAGATGTTGTCTCGAATCAGTACACAATGATATCACACTAGGCCTTTCCAGCAGTTTCAGGTGTTGTTCTCCTGGCAGTTGTTGATCCATGGTCTGTACCATGGCTTTTCCCACTCAGTTCTTCCTTGCTTGCTTGCTGGTCAGCCATGGCTAATTATTCTTAGTTACTTACTTATGATCAGGGCAAAGATTGCGATACTCCTGCAGCAAATAAAAAAGATTATGGAGCAAAACCATCAAATTAAATATTTGGAAAGGAATGAAAGTTTAAATATCCTATGAAAATGATTTGCTTTCAGCCATCACAAGATATTTTGCCATCTGTACTGTCCAAAAATCTTGGAAATCTATCAGAACACAGAATATCCAAATGATTTGCAGTTGGGACTGCCTAGTCCTTGGAAACCCTGTGTTTTGTAATCCTGATGGGTTTAACTATAAGGAATTCCTTAGGTCTTTAGGAACAACGTACTAGCTGAAGCAGGTACTATCACTAATGATGCTTTGAAAGGACCCAGGAGTAAAGACAGCACAGGATGGTTGCTGGAAGAGATTTTCCATAGCTGGTCAACAAAACATTTCTACTTCGCACATTCAAGATACTTGCAAGGAATGTGTTAACAGTTTTGTGCCTGCAGCTTGAAAGCCTTTCCTACAACAGTGGTGTACAGGTGGAAGCAGAAACCTATATCCCTGGAGCTCTGTCACCAGTATTCATGGAGCTCTATCCCCATACCTGTGTTCTTTACTTATTTTTCTATTCCAATGAGGCAGAAAAAGACCTAGTCTCTTTTTGTCAGACTCTTTTGTTTTCTTTTTAACTCATTCTAAAGGGTCAAAATGATAGTCAGCGATGATGAAAGTTTCAGGAAAAGGTGTGTCTGTGTGCCACTGGACAAAAGCACATTTTACAAAGCATTGGCATTGCTGATGACATCAGGTCAGCTCTCTGGTGGTGCCACACAGGGCACACATGGCAATGATTTGCCATCATTGGTCCTGTATCTTTGACATCTTAAGTCTTCTCTGCTTTGTCTATACCAAGCCCATAATGTGTCAGGTTATTATCCTCTTGCCCCACACACTATCTCCTTTTGCACAGATGCATGAAGTTGGTATTCTTACGATATGTTTTTGAGGATGGCTTTAAGATTTTACAAGAAGAGTACTTGTTTCAGTACTTTTAACAGGCACTTTCAGTTTAGCTGTTTACCATTATGAGTAACTTTCAGAAGGTTCTGGGAGAACCCACCTTTACTCCTGAAAACACTTTTTGATCCTTATTCTCATACTTATCTCTTATAGTCAAGTTACAGATTAATTAAATTCTTAGACATTATTAGTTCCTGCACCTCCTCATACTCCTGATACATTTTTGGAGAAACAAAACAAAACACATTTGAAATTACCATAATCTTAGTGTGAACACCAACCAGGCACTGAGACAACTACTTTAAGACACACTTTGGAAAAAGTGGGTCTTAATCATTTATGCCTCAAGGACCCATATGTAAACTGGGTGTAATAGAAAGATTTTGCTGCAAGAAGGAACCTCAATTAATATACATTATTTGGGGAACTTCAGATGAAATGTGCTATGAACTCTTAAAATATTCATATTCTAATATATTCCTTGAGTCAGTTTGGCCCAAAGTAAGCATAACTCTCCTTCCAGCCACAAGCTGACAGATGTATTTAATGATGAATAGTCTGTGCTTGAATTAACAATTTCAGAAGCTATTCTGATTTTTTTCCATTTTTTGTTTTCTGAAGGTGAGCATCTGCAATTCTATTATTATATGGGGAGAGAGGAGAAAAAGCTACATATAAGCGCGTGTGTGCCTGACTGAAATTATAAAGCTTTGTGCTGGAAGGATCTGTAGCTAGGAGACAGCTAAAAATAACTTTGTTCAGGACAGATGGGTGATGTGAGTATGTGGGTGCTATTCAACTGTTTTACTGGACTTTTCAACCCTTAGGTGTGTTTTATTAACCCATTCTGAAGAGTCACATGAAAAAAATTTGCCTACATTATGAAAATATATTAGATGAAAGTAGTTGAGGTGAGCTTTAGCAATTTCCACAGCTTGGGCTTTTGGGTTCTTTGGGTTTTCTTTAATTTTAATGTTCAGGTTTGGGTGATATTGAAAAAGCACGTTTTCACAGTTAGTTTGCACAATGGCCATTATCCATAGAAATCTCTACGTTTGTTAACACTATCCTTTAAAACTTCAAATTTCAGGAAGAAAAAGTATTTACGTTAATAATATTAAAATTAAATGCCAGGGTGCCCCCTACTGGCTCACAGTATTAACATCAAACAGTAACAAAAATCAGATATTTGTAACCCGGCGGGAACCATAGTCCAGAATCTAAGAGAGGATCACCAGCTGCTTTTAATTTGAAACATTCTGAACTTGTTAAAATCAGATTTGGATCCCTCCCACGTCTTGAAAAGGTGGTGGCAGCATACGCTGTATGCGGCTTGAAGAAATTGACTGGCTTCTCCAGTGGCTGCTGACTGCATGGTAAAGCAAACCACATTGATGCTGCAGCAACGAGGCTGCAATGGTATGTATCATCAATTGAAAAAATGCTTTCCAGAGTGAGAAAACAGAAACAAAGCATGCCCTCTTACATTTTCTACAGCTCAACAGAGCCTACAATTCCTGCTGTTGCACAGTGCTTCCCTGCTCTAGTTCCCTGCAGGAGCTATGACAAAAATGGGCTGCTGGCCTGTGCTGAGGTCCAAAACAAGATGGATAGTTGTACACTATGAAGAGGGAGGTCTTCACCTCAGTCATTAGGTAAGAAGCTTCTTGGGCAAACTGGAAGTACTTGCTCAGATGTGGCAGCAGGTGATTGCTGACCTTCAGCAAGCCATGTTCCATACAGGAGGAACATTTTAACAGGTCTGTGCTTCCTGTTTTGCCTCCTGGTAATCTCTAGAAGTGTGCATACAGTGCTACAAACCACATCAGCAGACTTGTTTCTTCATACCTCTTCATCCTTCAATGTTGCAGAGAACTGTGAGGTGAGCTGCTGAAGTTGTGACCTCCAGACATCTACCTATGAAATTGCGGTGCATTAATACCTCTAGTTGCCAAACATCATCCCACTATTCAGTGGAAGGTACCTTCAGCTTAATTGTGTTTTCAGACTCTCTACTGAAGTTTAGAATATCAAGGCTTAGTGAATATTCTTAAACTGACAAAAGTAAAACTTTTCTCCTTTTGGACAGAAATTTTTATTTGGCTGGATTAATACCATAGTTGTACAGAGCAAACTGAAGAGATTTTTCCTCAAGTCTACAGTGTAGAGTCTGAGAGCTTTATGCACATTAATATGTGTTCTCAACAGCTCTGTGAAACATGGAATTATTATCAGCCCTACTGTACAGTTGGAGAATTAAAACTAAATTCACTGCCCAGTTTCTGGCAACAATTCTCTGCCAGCACTGGAAATCAAACCTATTCTGAGTCCCATCCTAGGACCTCAAACAGATCTGGAAACAGATATGACCTTGGTGACTTTGGGAACCCCAAGAGTCTCTGCTAGACTTCCAGATCAAAGCAAATCGTAACTTCATGATGCTCCAAAGTGAGAGGAAGGAGCAGTTTCTGGGAGAAGGAATGTTGAGGACATGGTGAAATGATCTATAACATCCCATGCCTCTGGAAGCTTTTAAAAAAGCTGTCTCAGCTTTACACACAGCTGAGCGTAGCAGCTGCTGCTTTTTTGTAGTGGACGTTGTGAGTCTAGGTTATTTTCATGTGCTGTGCCAGGCTTCTTACTCTCCTTCTCAGAAGTGCAAGATGTGTATTGTCTTCCACCATTAGGTGCCTCAGTACCCCTCAAGTACTTCATATTGTCGGCCATTACAGCCATAACTGTTAGTTATGTCATAAGATAACTGTTAGTATGTTATAACAAAGAGTCATTACTAGTCTCCTTCCCACTACACATAACATAAAATCTTTGGAGGCAGCCACTACAGCAAGCACTGAAGTCCTGTGGATATCCAAGTATTTGGAGGCATAGCATATACCAGCTAATTTTTACAGTGCTGTGACTTCACTGTTGTCAGTGGAAACTAAGGATGTTCTATCTCCAAGTCTGGAGAATCTGCAGCTACAGCTTCGACATGTTCGAGACTTAACTGGACACGGCCCCGAACAGCATGATCTAATCATACCTCCTGTGAGCAGGAGGTTGGACTAGACTCCACAGATAATTCCCCAAATCTAAATTTTTCCTTGGTTCTATGAAAATTTGTTTCATCAACTAACATGAAAATAAATGCCAGACTTAAAGTGTTCAATATTTAAGAATAAAAATATTTCAGGAAACTATAAACTTGCAGTATATACAGGCAAGTTCTATAGAAATATATAACATTTATTATTTTGAGAGTCCTGTGGTATGACTTTCTCTGTGGTTTAACATTCTAATAAACAAGTTAATAAAATATGAGTTAGATCAGTGGACAGCGAGGTGAATTGAAAATGGACTGAATGACTGGGCCCAGAGTGTTGTGTTCAGAGGCATAATGACCAGCTGAAGGCCAGCACCTTGGCCTTGGTGGTCTACACCAGCAGTCAATAGTGGGTCTAATCTTGTTCAACATGTTCATTAAAGTGCATCCAGAGGAGGGCCATGAAAATGGTAAAAGGGCTGGAGCACCTCTGCTATGAAGACAGACTCAGGGAGTCGGGGCTGTTCAGCTTGGAGAAGACTCCAGCGAGATGTTATAGCAGCCTTCCAGTATCCAAAGGGGGCTTGTAAGAAAGAAGGAGAGACACTTTTCACTAGGTCCTGTACTGACAGGACAAGGGGCAAGCGTTTTAGACTGAAAGAGGCTAGATATAGATTGGACTTCAGAAAGACACTTTTTACAATAATGGTGGTGAGGCACTGAAACAGATTGCCCACAGAAGTTGTGGATGCCTCATCATTAGAAGTGTTCAAACTCAGGTTGGACAGGGCTTTGAACAATGCGATGTAGTGAAAGATGTCCCTGCCCATAGCAGGGTGGGGTGTTGGAACTAGGTCATCTCCAAAGGTTCCTTCCAACCCAAGCCATTCTATGACTGTATAATTCTATGATTAATGATCTGGAAGATTAGGCAGCATACACTCCGTAACATTGCAGATGATACAAAATAGGGAGGAGTGCCTGATACAGAGGCCTGTGCTGGCATCCAGAGGGACTTGGGTGATCTGGAGAAGTGGCCTGACCTGAACTTTGGGGATTTCCACAAAGGGAAATGCCAAGTTCTAGCCCTGAGGAGAAATGTTACAGTGTGAAGGTTACATGTCACAACTGAGGTCTGTAAATGGGATGAGAGAGTTTGTGCACTAGGGTTTGGGTGTAGATATTAGATGGGTACATAGTTTCAGACCAAAGTATGTGGTCTTTGTGAGGTGGGAGCACAGCACCTAGAGTACAGTTAGCAGGGGCCTATGAGAGGTCTTTCTTGTAGCCTATGGAGCCTGGTGTTGGTGCTCACCGCAGCAGGGAGAAGAAATGAGAAATAGCTGTGGGGTGCCAAGTATGCCCACAGTCCAGAGATGTGCAGACTCCCAAGGCCCGGGGACAGGGGTCCCATTTGGAGCCATGCCTTCTCTCTGCACCAGGTCTGCATGTCCTCAGTGAGCCTCTTGCCGCTCTGGTGTGGGAAGAGAGAGAGAGACTATGGGGATTATTAGAAAAGCTAGTAAAATAACTCTCTTGGTGATGGGAATTACAGTTAGTGCTTCAGGACCTCACTGCCCGTGTGGGTGCTCTGAGCAAAGGACGTGCCACAGGTCAGTGGCTATTGAGGGACAGGAAAGTCCCAAAAATGAGCACTGTTGATGGTGGCTTGGTAATCACTGAATCCTCCAGTTTCAGGCAGTGACCCAAAGAAACACCAGTGTGTTTCTGCAGGTACAGGGAAAGCAGATCTTGTCAGAGAGCTGCACAGACCCTCCTGGAGCCTCCCAGCTTACAGACAAGCAGAGATGAACTCAAGCCCCCTTTTCTTTCCCTGCTTTGTTAGTGCTTCTTTTCAACTCCAGATTTCACAAAAGGTGAAGAGAGAGTGGAAAGCCCAAGCTCTGAGCCCTGTGCAAGTGAGTGCAAGTAGCACGAGGCTGGTTGCCACTACCCCACCAAACAAGGTGTGGGCCAGGAGAGGGCTCTTACCTCAGGGATTTCAGCATGTTCACTGCCTGCCCCAGCAGCATCTGAAAGGGGAATGTTCTCTGTTTGAGTCCCAGAGCTGTCAGGGCTTTCCAGACCCAGCAGCTCTAGGAAGACATGGCAGAAGCTGCTGCTTCTTTGACCTGCTCCCCTGTGCTTTATCTCCAGGGAGATACTACTAAAGGTAAATAGCTTAGAATTTATCTGTACTTTACACTGCACAGCAAGAATATATCACAAAGTTGTTCCTGTCTTCTGCAACATTTTAGGCCAAATGGTAAGGAAAGACAGCAAAGCCTTCTGGAAATTCCAAGTCTGTGTTTGAACTACCAGAGTGCTAAGAGTTTAAAAATAATAAAATAATTACAGAGCACTCTAGAAATTCTGAGCTTAAGTCTAAGACAACCTACTGGTACTTCACAGAATATTAAGATCAAGTTAATTTCTGTAGAATGCACTCAGTTTTATACAGCGGCCCCCAGGAATGTGCCCTAGTTCATTACTTCATTTGCCCATCTCAAAATTAGCCGACTCCAATGCTGGGAAGAAGACCCATCCACACACTGACCTACACACACTCTGTTCCCTGCTTTCATGAGTCTAGCCAGTTTCCTCAGCTTATAGATAGGGCAAGCCTAGGATACATCCTGGAGCAGAACTACTGCTCAGCATAGTACTAACCATAAAGATTTGAAAGACCTAAAAATGTGAAACCAGAAAAAGAAGTCCTCATAGCAGTTTTCAAGTCTTGTCCATGTAGTTCATGTGGGAAAAGCAGTATAATTACCTGCAAAGGGAGAGTTGCCTGTATAATCACTAAGCCAAGATTCAAATACAAAATTCCATAAATCTTCTCTCTTTCTGGACAGAAGGGGATATTTTAAAAGAGGGAAAAAAACATCCTCATTTGAGTCAATCACTTCTTTATTTAAATGGAGAACTCTTGAGGGAACTGTCGGGTTTTTTTGCTATATTTTTCACAAAGTTTCACTTTGCAATTAATGACAAAGTCTAAGAAGGTAAAAGCTTCATGAAACCTAGGGTTCAACAGAAAAAAACCCAACAGCAAACCCAAAACATTTAGCTATATTCATCAGCTGATAGCTGAGTGCTGCAAGACTTCCCATTTTCCTCTGTGAGGTGCAGCAGTTCTACAGTCAAGTTTGGTAATTAGGAACGCTTGTCACATTTTTGAAATCTTTCTGAAAACATACACCTTAGGAAGCAGGCTGACAGAAGCTGTAAGTCTGCCAGTGAAAAAAAGGATGTTGCCTCCATCATCAACATCTTATGTCCTTTTAGAAGGGAACAGAGTCACAGGGCTCTGTAGGCAAAGCTTTGAACTACCTGAGATGTTAAAGCAAACACCCTTCTGCTTTCTGCCAATCCCTGGATCGCACCCTCATCCTAGCACTGAAGCTTCAGAAGCAAAATTCTGTCAGCCCTGGTAATGTCTGTCTTGCCCAAGTCAGATTTTGATCTTACCACCTGAGGAATAAAGCATTTTTCAGGGATTACCTGTACAAGACAAGAAAACAGAGCAATACTGAACTGCCAAGAATTGTGTAACATGTCAAGACCCAGCCCATGTCATCAAGTGATGGCATGTAACAGATTTTTTTACTATTCTGTGCATTCCTTCAGGCCCCATTTGTTGAAAGACACAGCATTTCCCTACGCCTTAAAAACTAGGCCCCCCTCAGCAAGGTGGGACAGCACTGCACACTAATTATCCTTTTGCTCTAAATCATGTAAAATTATCTCTAAGATAGTTGCCTTATGTTTGCATACCATCCACAAACAGTACAAAATAATAATCTGATAAAATAGGGGTGTGCCAGGGCACTACCTGTGACTGCTAGGCCTTGATAATGAAGACAGTTAATTAACTGTAACGTAGTTCTTAATTGTAGTTAAGTCAGCATTAATGCATCTGTTAAAAATTTCAGGGCCATTGGGTTGGAAACAGATTACTTCCAATCAGTGACAGAAACTTACTTAGAGACCAGTCCTAGGATTTAGGCCAGAACTGTAATAAAAAGTAATGGGAGTTGTATATATATCTATCTATATATACACCCACATATATTTTTAATAGTTTGGGTTGGAAGGGACCTTTAAAGGTCATCCAGTCTGGTGGCCTGTGCAGGGATCCACTGCTGAAACAGGGGAAAACCATGAGGAGGAAGGAGCTGCAGAGAGGAGCTGTTATGGACCGACCATAACCCTCCCATTCCACATTCCCCTGTGCTGCTGGTGGGGGGGAGCCAGGAGTGAAGGAGTGAATTTGAGTTTAGGAAATGGGGCAGGAAAGGTGCTATTTTAATGTTTGTCTTTTTTGTTTCTCACTACACAAATCTACTTTAATTGGTAATAAATTAGTTTTCTCCAAGTCAAGTCTGTTTTGCTTGTGACAGTGACTGGTCAGCAATCTCCCTGGCTTTATCTCAACCCACAAGCTTTCTTATCTTCGCACTGAGGAGGAATAGTAAGAAAGCAGTTGAGTGGATGTTTGGCTCTTTGCCACGGCTAACCCACCACAATATGTGTACAACAAACAATATAAAATGAAATAAAATGCTGTGTCATATGAAAGAAAAAATAAATTATAAGTTACCATGTCTTTAAGTATTACTAGGGAGTTTGTGAACACCAGCATCCTTTAATGAGAAACAACCTGTACCCACAAGATTGCATGCCGGCCATCATGACATTAATTTAATGTGCTCAATGTTCTGTTTATCCTGTTTATGAGGAGCATGATATGTATGAGTTTTAATTGACTGAAGGAATACGATAATGACAAAAAAAGTATTATTCACATTTACAGGAAATAAGGAATGTGCTTTCTGAAACAAAACTCTTGTTAGCTGAAGTTAGAACAACAGATTTGAAAGCAATAAAGTAATAATCCACAACATTATTCTAGTTATTCTCTCAGCATTTATTTGAAATATCAATACTTTCCATGATATAGTTTATACATTAAGCAGTAGGGAGTAGTCTTCATTTCACATCATCCAGTACTGAAGTGGCACATTCGAAGCAGCACATTAAACCTCTGAAACAGTCTGTACAATTTAGATAAATATAACTCTGGATAACTAAACTAGCAGAACTTCTGCAACTGTTACCAAAAGAATGCCAAGAAGCTAGGCATAGCACTGTACACACAAGGTGCAGGAAGGAGGAACACAAGAGAACCAACTAAACATATGGGAAATGTTTTTGCATATGCAGCCACAGGTCTTTAATTGCTCAACACAAAAAGAAAACAATTTTATTTAGTCCTCATTGAGGGCAGAATATGCGCAAATGATGTTGAAAGAACACATGGTAGACAGAAACAAATGAAGTGAGGGTCATGTTTGGTTGGTCATTGTATTCCTCAGTGAAAGAGTTTACAAAGGATATCTGGTGCTTAAGCAGCATGATTTTGTGCCAAGACTTGACAAGAAACAGTTAACAAATGCCAGTTTTATTCCCCATTTTGCCCTCTTACTGGCATTTTGGTGAGCATGCTCAAAGTTCCTGAAGGGCAAATTCAGGCGGTTTGTGGTCCAAGGTTTTTACTATAGGAATCCCCATTTTATGGTTTACAGTTTACCTCTCAATGGAAATAGGTCTTTTAACAATAATGAAGAATATAAAAATAAGCAGAGAGTAGCAGGACACACAGTACAGTGGTTCACTTTCTGAGAAACCAGAGGGTTTACATTTACACTGTCTCTGTGAGAACAGCAAGCCAGTTTGGTTGGAAGATACAGTTCTGGTTAGTCAATGTTAGACCTGTGTGAACTGTATCATTAGGAAGGGAAAGATGGAATGGCAAGAACTTTTCCCTCTTCTTATAGAGAACTAAGACTGAAAAGTAATACAGTGGTGATAGGCATTATCTTCCCAATACCACCTTCACTTCCTGCTACTTTACTATGAGTTACCTGCTTTGCTTGCCATTATCTTCCCAGCTTCATCTCAGTAACGGCTCTGGTTACCACCAGGCAAGCATGGCCAATAAACTAACCCACACTATGCTGGCTCAGAAGATACCACTCATCACCACCACATAGTATGACAACACATAAACCAAAGATACTCA
Source organism: Cariama cristata (assembly GCF_000690535.1). Lineage (NCBI taxonomy): Eukaryota > Metazoa > Chordata > Aves > Cariamiformes > Cariamidae > Cariama > Cariama cristata. Next base: position 24,992 of record NW_009637241.1, on the reverse strand, counting down.
GTGGGAATCGATGACTCTAACCACTGCAGTTTGCACTTGTAAGGTGTAAAAAGCAGCATTTTGAAAGCAGTGGTACTGACACAACTATCTGGGTCAGAGGTGGTAGATCAGCCATCCTAATTTGGTAATGGAACTAGAATATCGACATAATTGATGGGGAAGAAACCTGACTGGCCATGAAGCATCCCCTCATACCAGTTTTCATCAATCTGGTTAGTGAGGGTAATGACATCCCCCTCTTTAAATCCCAGCTCCCCTTCATTTTCTGGTTCGAAGTCATACAGAGCTCGGCAGCATGGCTGATCCATGTGAACACCTATGGAGAAGAAACACAAAAAAACAATGTGCTTAAAAATCTCAACAGTTACAGTATCCTTTTTACCATTGTACCTACTACAGATTTTGCTGTTTGCGGTATCACTCATAAGCTGATGACAGTTCTTTGATAACATCTAAATTTGGACTGCTAAACTTCATTAGAATACAGCTATCAGCTTTTGGCAGTCTTCAGTTTTCATATGTGACTGCTAGTAAATGTCTGAGAATCCTAAAAGAACCAAGTATAGTCAAGCTCACACCTAAAAGCATGGCTATGATCACTTTGGAATCTAACTTTTACCTGTTTACAAAACACAAAAAATTAAGTAAAAGCCCTAATGTATTCCCAGCTTTACTGGCACAGAGGTACTTTGTTTATTTACCTCAGGTTAGTAGTGTAAGGGGTAGCTTAAAACAACAGTGAAGGTATAACTGTGTCTTTGTCCTTTATTTGGAAACTTCACTGGTTCAGCTATACTGTAAACCACTGTACATGCTCCTAATCCTCTGAATTTTAACATGAGGTTTCCAAAGACCTCTTCTCTCCTTTCTCACAAAACACCTGTTTGCAAGGCCACCAGGACAGATCCACAACAAGTTCGAAACTGAAAGCTTTGTAATATGCTAGTTCATGAACATCTGACCATGAACCCTTTAGGATGGCTAATGGATATTATTATAAGTCATTAGTTAGATAAGATTTTCATACGTTATATGAAATTAATAAGTATTCCTCCCATCCCCCATATTCCTCCCCATTTCCCTCCCCCGTCTCCCCACCCCACACCCCCGAAGTCTCTATAGCTTCAAGCCTACTGTGATGGTGCGGCCCCCCTGGCCACTCTGAGATTCCAGGATAAGCCTTGCATACTCCCATTGTGCTGTTATCTTGGGCTGAGGCACCAGGCACTCCCTGGCCCTGCCTGGGCCAGCTTCGGCCTGAATGGTATAGCCGAATGACTCAGCACGAACTGTGGCCAGAATGGGAAGTACTGACCAAAAGTCAATCATCTCAAGATCCTATAAATAGGCGTCTAAAGTGAGACCCTTTGAGCTCCCAGGGACCGGGACCGCAGCAGGCTGTGTGACCCACTATCTCCCACTGAACTGGGACACCTATCAGGGTAAATTCTGCAGGAATTGGCAGATGGTCTGTTGACGATTTTTGCAAGGACTCAAAGGCCTGATTTTGCACAGTTCACTGAGTGTCCATTGATGAATGTCGACATATAAAGTGAGTAATTCATGAAACTCATGAAAAGGGAAATTTTGATCACAGGTTAACCTCTGTAAATGTGTGTGTGTGTGCATGTGCAATTTGACTCAGAACTGTCTGTCTGTCTGCATGTCACGTGACTTAATCTCAATCTGTGTAGGCAATCCTGCCATAAATCTCAGGTGACCTTGCCATTCTTGAATCCTTAACAAAGTTGCTATATCTGAATTGTAACAAATTCCATTGAATCTCTCTGTTAAATTTGCTAATGACTAAGTGCTTTTAAGACTAACACACTGTAATCTTGTGCAAAATATTAATAAATCCTAAATTTCTGCTAAACCAAAACTGTGTTCGCAACAGTGATATAAAAGATTGATTGTACACATACAATTCTTTAGATATGAACCACTGACTAAGTCTGGGACTAGGAGTGGATCCAGCCATACCTAGATTCCTCTCTGAGAAGGAGTTTAGAAAGCAAGGGCGTCTACTCTGAACCTCGTGACTCAACAGGAGGTTTTTCTTCCTCTTTGTACCTCTTCGCTTAGACATAAACCCTTGGCCAAGTCTGAGACTAAGTCTGGATCCAGCCACACCCAGACTCCTCTCTGAAAAGGAGTTTAGAAAGCAAGGGGATCCTTTCTGAACCTCGTGACTCAATGGGAGGGCCTCCCTGACAGTCTGTCTGTCCCTGTCCTCTACACAGTAAATAATCAATCCTGTCAAGTCATTGTCGCATTTATTATCAAGCCTTTTAAATCACTGTTTTAAACATATTGCTACTTCTCTCTTGTGAGTGAAGTACATCTCACTCCATCTGCAACACCTACCAAAAGCAAAATTGTTACTGGTTAAAATCTTCAGGATTTAGCAGCGCTAAATTGTAAGGAATCTTATATCCCTGCCTGACTTTCCATAGTAAAAGTTCATGCACTTCCAGTGGTCAGAATGAACAAACACATGCCAGTCCACCATAATGGCACTTCTAAGAATACATATTTTAGCTTTTTCATGTATACTGGCTTCAGGATGAGTAAGTTTCAGATTCAAACTTTCTACATACTCATTTCAACCACTCACTATGGTTAGAAGGCCCATGCTTGAGCTACTTTAGGACAAAAATATTCTATTTCTATAGATGTCAAGAGATCAAGTTTTTCAAATACCAGATTTAACTTCTTAAATTCCATAGTGAAACCTTATTTCATTTCTTTACATTTTGCTCACACTGTATGTTGCTTTATTTGCCATGAAAACTATTTCGCTGTCATCAACAAGCCTTACAATGCATGTTTGGTAACCTCATTGCTACCAGCTGAAATTTAGAAGACTTAGCAAATAAACTCTAATGACCATAAAAGACTGGAGCTTTGAATGAACTAGCCCAAATAGACATTAAAGAATTTTCAAAGAAAGCATTCCTCTGAAACCGATAAACACTTCAAAAGAAAGAACCCCTGTTGAAGAAAATGCTGAATACTGCTTTCCGAAAAGGAAAACATGAATGCTGAAGAGACAGGAACATCAGTCTGCACTGCCTTAGCAGAGACATGTGTTCATGACACTACAAAAAAGAAGTGAAGAAGAAATTACAGGTGGCATGAAGAGAGCTTTAGCATGGAACACTCAAGTCACGCTCATGCACAAGGAATCTCCATTGTATCCCCCTCCTCGCTAGCACAGTGAAGAGATTACGAGGAGTTTGCAAGATCATGCAAGACAATTTCCACTTGCAGGGGCCAGTGGAGATACTGTTGCTGCCTATATCTGGGAGAACATCTAACATTCACATCAGCATGTGATGGGAAGGAAGGAAATCCTGATTAAAGATCTAGTGAAAAAAATCCAGTCTTGTAAGGTGGAGTGTGCCAGCAATTGTCAGTGAGGTAAACTGAAATAACTGAGGTCAGGGTCTGGACAGAGGACAGCCCTCACCATAACATGGGATAAAAGACCATTACTGTGAGAAACAAATAGTAACACTTTCTTAGTATGTGCTGATATGAAATAAACACTTCTTTAAGATAACAATCATGCAGAGTCATATAAATGCTTAATCTTGTTTGTGCTGCTCCCAGCTGGACAAAGAAAGTAACTCAGATAGCTTTGTTCTTCTTTTTAGTGATTTTTACTTTCACACTCTTTGTGTTGTAATACCTGGTTCTAAAAAGCAGGACAAGGTTATGGACATTTCGGGGAGGGGGTTCAAGGTTCTGCATTTTCATGGAAAACTTCCAGTTGTTCTTTTCATTTTCTAAATGCCTATTTTGTAAAGATCTTTTTTTCAAGGTGAATTTAGTACCGTAGCATTTCTTTGAGCTTCTAGGACTAAGGAAGTCTTTGACCCAAAGACACATTTAAAGCAATGGATGATCCATCCCTGTTCTCCTGCCTGGGGATGTGAACACTTTACAGAGAAACAACAGTTCAAACAGCTCTCTCCTATACTATCCTCATTCTCATTTCCTCTCACTATGGAAGAACTAATCTCTAGAAGAAAGTATGCAACTTCTGCACTGCATCAGAACTTCAGACAGAGTTGGCTTTTGTTCTCACATTGCTACTGCCGTTACCTGACGGTTTGGGTGTGGTGGCATGTGATATTCCTCCATTGTGCTGAGTATTGTCACCAGTTGTGAAATCCAGGCTCATACGGGGTTTGGGCTGGTATTCTCTCCTGGGCTGAGATGAGGCCTCTTTTATTCTGCCAAAACATGAAGTTAAATGTCAAGAGTTAGTTTCTTGTTAATGTATGAGATGCATCAAACATCTTTGTTTCCATGGCTGAAGTTCCTATCCACCAATCACCCAGACAACAAGTTTTGGCATTTGGAGTAATTTTTTGGTTACAACATTAGTTTAAAATACCAAAAATCACGTGATGTGACTATGCCATGAGGTTGTTAATTTTTCTTTCGCTCTAGGACCCTAGTATTTTGTCTGGCTTCCTTTTGTCTAACAATAACAAAGAGCTTCTAATGGAGAAAAACTTGTTATGTGATTAGCAATGCTTACAGAGGGGTTGTACAAACATGTCTGTCCTCATTTTTTGCATGATTTTTTCTTTTATCTCTGGCAAGCCTTAACTATTCAGTTGGTCAATGCCAGCTCTTGTCATTTTGTGAGGAGAATGTGTGGGAATGTACTGACTTCAGTTGCAGACTTACTTCATTTGTAATTTTGAATACTTGTTTCACAAAGGCACACAACTCCAGTTCTCCTGACTCTCAAAATAAAAATATTATGCATCATTCATTTCAACTTATTCTTCTAATCCAGAAATCTAGAATTTCTAGGAAAGTTTACATTTTCAGATTCCAGAGTAAAATCCAGGGAAGGGATGATGACAGAATCAGAGCAGCTTATGCAGAACAATTGCCATATACATTTCTAATACTGCATATGGAAGAATACTTCAGTCAAGACCTCCGTATTTAAAGGACAAGTTGGTTTCCCTAACCTTTTCTAGGTCTGACCCAGACTTGCTGTTGGTAGCACATTTTGATTTATCTGTTGAAAAGATTTGCTTCTAACAACTTATCCAGTTTTGGTCCCGATAACAAGGATTTCCTCACCATCCAAAATATTATCAATGTCAGTCCCCACAGACTCCTTTTCTTCTTCATAAACAAAAACATAAGTATATTAAAAACATAAATTAATGAAGTTGTCAAAATAAACTTAAGTAAAAAGGCTGTGCTGTGTTTCACTCATTAACAGAAGTTACTTTTTAAAAACTGTAAAGTTTTGAAGAACTATTTTAAAAAGTTCTATTACACTTAATACTTCTGTGAAACAAACACCATTTTTTATAGATTATGAACTAGAAGGCAACAGTTCTAGTCACTTGCTAAAAATTACCCAAAAGCTCGGCATGAGCCATGTTTAAGAAAAGAAACATCTCCAAGGAAACCGTTCCTATTTCCCAGCTGCTCTGTCATGATACTCTGCCTTGAAAACTGTACCCTCTTTTTGTTTGACAAAAAAGAGAGTTTAAAAGGAAAAGCCTTTGCTGACCTTCCAGATTTTATTAATTTTATTGCAAGTCTCCCAATGTTTGCCAAGTTTCTGAAGTCCCATTTCCTGCAATCACAATATTTTAAGGAAGTTTATGCCTTCTATTAATGTGTAGAAGAAAAATGAAAATTATTGCATTTGCAGTTCCTGAAGGAAGTTTTGAAGCCTAATCTAAAGGGCCTAGAAAGAATAGAAGACTTGAGTGCATTCTTAAATTTTTCATGTTTTTTTGCAGTCTAACTATATTTTTAAAAAATTCTTTGGGGAATATTTTAAACAGGACAGTCTTAGCAGTTAGAAGACATTTTCCATGCCAAACAACAGCACAAACAAGTTCCATTCACATCTTTTAAAAGGTATCTAGAAAATGGGTAGTATAGACATCACTGAGAGTGAACAGTAACAAATTTGCTTAGCTTAGAAGTAAAGCATTATTTATTTTCTGGTCCATACGGTCAACAAAACAACCCCCAAAACCCAGGGTCATGCATTCTCTGCCGCCTGCATATCATCAGAAGTAAGTAGTTCAAAGAGTAACAGCTCTACATCCCTGCTTAATCTCTGGCATATGCATATCACAGTGCTCTTAATTTGTGTCCAGTGTGTGGACATAGGATGATTTAGCCAGCAGACTCTTTACAATTACAGATGCACAGTAAGTTTATGCAAAACATTTACTTCAGTTGATCTATAATAGCAGTTTGATGCAAGGTTCTTGAAAAGCAGAAATCATTGAGAGCTGAAACTCTAACAATACTGACCATTCAGCAAAAGTTTCAAAAGGGCAAAGGATTACCTGAATTGATATAGGAAGAGAAATCTGTTGCAAAGAGAGGTACGTTCACTTTATGGCGTAACTTATGGACTACAGAACAACTCATCTGCTCCTGAGGATTTTTTAATGCTTCCATAAAGAAAATGAATTGCAGTATTCATTTGGAAGTGATGAAAATCATTCTGTTAGGTGTTTAGACAGTACTGCAAACTGTATCCAGAAACAGCCTGCTGGGCAGCCTACCTACCAAAACAAGTGCTGCTCCTAATCGCAAAGAAATTTTAAGGCTTAGAACTGGATGAGGCTTACAGTCTGTGTGCTCTGAGAAAATAAATACTGACAGACCCAGTAGTACCAAAAACTAGATCCACACTAATGACATCAGAAAACCGCAATCACGCACACTTAAAAAGCTGCCTTCACACAGTATGTGAACATTATCTGCTCTTGAGAATTACGTCCAGTTTTTAGGAAGAGTCTTCCAGAACCATGTAGACTACAGAAATCTTTCCCGTATGCTAAGTATCCTTGAAGAAGGACATGTATTGGAAGCCGATAAACTTTTACAAACATTATCTTCCTCATTTCAAGGGGGTACAATCTGTTTTGTGTTTCTAGAAACAAAAATTCCAAACTAAAAATTCCAAAATTCTATTAAAAAGATATTGTATCAATTCTGACATAGCATTTGCAGTTACAGAAAAGAGGATGGAAGACGTAAACCCAGTTAAGCCTAGTATCAAGTTTGATCTGATAATAAAGCTGGAAAAAAGGAGTATTTAATAAGGTGGCAAATGATGGTGGTCTCACTACCTGGCTCAGGAAGATCTTCAGGTAGATAAGAATGTAACAAGATACTATTTTTCAACAGCAATCATTAACATCTCCTTTCAGAAAGACTACTTTGTGAATACATGCAGGAATGATAAGGAATCCAAAGTTCTAAGTCCCACCAACTTCCAATATTTGTAAACATTTGCTTTCACATTTAACAGCTTTACTGAGCTGAGATGCCTTCCTGAACTCAGTCCTCATTCAGTCATACTCAGAAGTATATACATCTCTGAAACACATAAACCTCAGCTTGCAATTGCCTAAAGAAATGGCTCTTGTTTTCATAAACATACAATTACCAAGTTGCAAAAGAAAACAGCATTGCATTCTACTCATAGGTTTTCTGCCTTTGTAAAACAAAAAAACAATTCAACAAACTTACAAAAAGTGTATTACCTATCTTCCAGCTTAGAAGTAACTCGCTGTAGGATCTGTGTGGCCTGCTTGTGGTACTCCAGCTGGGCTTGTACAAGAGCAGAAAGCTGGCTCACTTGTTCAATCTGAGGATTGACATTAAAACATCAGATCTTAGGAGGTTGGATGTTACTACAAGGACTAAAACGACAAACTTATTATACTTCTTTCATTTCAGCACAGCTATATTTTATTTCTAACATGGAACTATTTTCAGGTTTGTTATGGCCCCTCTACAGCAACCTGGTAACAAAATGAAGAATTAAATTAGGTGTGTATTTAAACTTCAAATAAAGCCAATATTTACTTCAACAGAAATATTTAAACTGAGTTTCCTTTGACAATATTCTGTAAGACAGAGTTCAGCTCAAATGTGTTTTTCCTCCAAAAGACAAATTTTTCTTACTTGATTTTACAGTTTCAACATTAATTATAAATAGAAGATTAAAAAAACCTAATAGATGCTCAATCCTAGACCAGTTTGTAAGCAAAAAATATGTTGCAGAGTCAGATTTGAGCAGTCACATTGACTTTGGCTTTCCTATTCACTATTGCATCTGATTACAGCAGAGACCATGGGGTTGTGAGTTCATCATCTCTGATCTTTACCTATCCTCTCAGCAGCCTGCACATTTGAGCAAAAGCCTTGGTTCAAACCCTAAAACCACAGCTAAGTAAAAGTCGTGACTTATATTTACATAATTCTAAGAAGGAAGATATTTTGGTTTTGTAAGTAACACTATGCAGTTAGGAAGCACAATGATGCTACAGAGGATTCATGTTCTTTAGCTCAGTTACGTATAAAATACCTATAAAATTAGTCATACATGTGCATGCTGTACATTACTATAGCTTCTGAGCCTCTCGCTGAGGTCAACAAGGAGGCAAGTGCTTCCCCATGGTACAGTGACATGAATCTGTGGTGTCATGGATTTAATAAGGCTTTGAAGTTTTATATTGCTTTAGATTGCCTTCATTGCTGAACCAGTATCTTTCTTTTTTTAAGATGCAGCTCAAAGATTAACAAGGGATATCTCACATCCATCTCCAGAAGGTTGAACATGCTTGACTCAGCAATTTCTTTTGATTCGTCAAATTTCTCCAGAGCTTGGCGAAGTTCTTCATCAGGGAGTTTGCCCTGTCTTTTCTTTTTGTAATCAAAATCCAATCGTCGACCCTCCATTTTCTTTAGGTGGTGCTAAAAAACAAAAACGTAAATGCAAGCACAGAATAAAGGATGTTCCCAACTCTCCTTATACTGCACTGTAATCAGGTAGTCCATGTGCATTTGCAAGCATGTGCTGTTTGCTGTATATCAACCCCTCCCCAGAGGGAAGAGATACAGAACAATGAAGTAGGTGGTTTTACGTATCATTTACGAAGTGATGGTGCGCTGCTGTCTAAATGACAGACCCTCAACATTAAAAAAAGGCTATGCAGAATGGATAACTGCAATTGCGACCTATATAAAAGATGCACAAGTTTCTAGCTTTTTAACTCAGATGCAGACTTACCTGAACACTACAGTTTTTCCCTAGATGTTTAAGAGAAAACTCTATTAACAGTACAAGTTAGTACATTTTTGCCGTGTACATTTTGCTGTGTAACTGTTCTCAGAAACAAAGCAACATGGAAAATAATTTTATCATTTCCATCAGACCACCAAAGGATCTTAATGTTAACTTTTATTAAAGATTTTCTAGTTTGTTAACTGACGTAACATTCATGTCAATCTGTTTAGCAGCTGCCTGATCAAGCTGGCCAAAAGTAAATGCTACCAGCATAAGCATGATACTTTAGGTGTTTACTTTCCCTCAGAACAATCAATTTGTCATCTATTATGATATTTATAATTTTGTCAGCTTTGTAAATTATATCAAACTGCCTTGACATCTTTCTTCCACATATATTTAACAATATGAAAGCCTTACTGAGCTCAGAAGAACAGTTATGTAAACAGGTAAGTATCTGCTGAATCGGGAGGCACTTCTACTTCCACAATCATAAAATTAGGTTGTGTCTGCGGAAGTATGCATGCAAACAGATTTTTCTCTGTTTAAATGTTGGCTGTTTTTTAGATTACTAATTACATAATTCATGCAGGGGAGGTGGGGGGTGTGTGTGTTTTCAAAATTCCTAGCAATGTTTCGAACACAGTCTTAATACAGATAAAAGAGTAGTGCCAGTCCAGAGGCAACTATCAAAACATCCTCACATGTCATATACTAGAAAATTGAACATAAACATCTGTTCATCTATTTAGTGAAATGAGCTTTCAAATGGTAGCATTAGACTACTGTGTTCATGCCTGCATAAGCTTGACAATGGTACTGTCAAAAATGTTAGAATTTTGATGTTTACCTTTCTAAACTATGAACAAGAGAGAACTGAAAAGTAAACCCCAAGTTAAAAGAGATTAAAATCAGATCATCTGTGAATCTGAAAGTTCATTTTAAACTACACAACTAACATAAATTTTGAACATATACACAATCTGCACATTTGGCATTATTAAAATGCCACATTGAGGGCAATACCTGTATTTCTCTCAGATCTTTGTCATGGAGATTCTGAAGTGGGTCAATGAAGTTTTGTTTCACTTCCATGTCTAAAGAGTCCTTGACCTCAGAAAGCTCCTTCATAGCTTCTCCCACATCTGCAAGTGCTGGTCCTGAAAGAAAAGATGTTTAGTTTATCTCAAAATAACTTAGGTCCAAATCGCTGTAGAATGAAACTGAGTCATGGAAATTTCAGTTAACATTTCATTTTAAGTCTGAAGTAGGAAAGAAACAGAGTATGATGCACTGTGTGAAAGGGCAACATAGATTCTACACTTCTGCAGCCCCCAGAGTTTATGCCTTGTAACACAGCTGAACTTGAAGATCCACACTGTGTCAAGACAGCCTCCTCCACAACCCTTGCTGTTCGTTCATTCCTCACTCTGGTGAAACCAATATGCTAGAAAAGAATTATCTGTATTTGTCCCAGTGTTGCTGTCACCGACACTAGGCTGCATACAAAAATAGCTTTGATGCAAGTCTAGACCTCCCTGTTTGTACCACTGAGACTGGTGACAGTATCAAATGTAAAAATTCTTAACAATTTCACAGAAATTTTTTTATGAAAGATTTTTTTGATGAAAGTGTGAACTTCATACACCTACTCAAGTACCTAAACTTCAATAACAATTAGCTGCCTTCTGAGGTTTCCTCCAAGATTAACTTGAGGGTCACAAAAATTACCACTGTGGTTTACCTCCTCTGCATAAAAACAAAAGCAGCAAGCTCAAAATTACCCCCCTGATTTGAGGTGTAGGTTGGTTGAAAAAAATCCATTTTCAGAGAATACAACGGGTCTGAAAATCTAAAAATGTGAGAAATCAGAAGGAGTTTTGTCTCCTAAGCAGGGCATGCCAGCAATGTACTGCAAAACTAGAGAGCCTGCCAGACCCACATGAAGAGTGACAAACAGCCATAATAGCTGCTATTAGTTAAGAATGTGAAAATAATTGCTATATATATTCTGCTGCATGCTACTGCAATCATCAGGGAATATGCAGCAATTTTCACAAACTAAATTCTATTAGTTCTTCATTTTCCCTTTAAAAATGTGTTTGAAATTCAGCAAATGAGAGAATTAAAAAAACAATTCCGTAGTCTTTAGCAGAAATCAACCTACATCTGCCAAGCTAACTAGTAAATTATATAAAACAAACAAGAAAGTAACTTTTCCGTTGCAGATGTCTTTATGCCAGGAACAACGTTTTATGAAGATTCAAATAGGAAATTGAATTTTCACAGTTCCCTTTGAGGGTCCTGTCTGTCGTCATATAAAAATGGCCACAGAGAAGCCCACACAAATAGGACAGAAAGACAAAGGATCCTGTTGTGAATGTCATCTCTTTTAGTTAGACCTCTACTGTTGAAGAACACAATGTCATGTATCAGTCTACCATTTCTAACTTAGGCAGCTGTAAACTCATTTTGGGCTTGGAGGGACGAGCAGTTGACAGATAAGACAGGAATATTCACTACTGCCTTAAAAGGTAGAATTTGGACAGAAAAAAAGGTCAAAGTCTATTAAAAATGTATTAGCATTTATTCTCCGCCTGTAATAAGACAGTAACATTTATTATAAGGATTCTGGGGACAAAAGGGTTTTATTGTACACATGCATAGACAATAATACGATTTCTGAACATGTACATCATTCATCCCAGCACATCCTCAGTAACATAATCTAAGACAGAGAGCCTAAAGCCTGTATGGATATGGTTCAAATAAAAACAATTTTACTTTCATCCACAAGAAAAAAATTCTAGTCCAAATTCACAAAAGAGACTCAACAGGCCTAGACGGACCTTAAAGGAGAAGTCTGATGAAGCAGAACTCTGATGCATCTTGCAGAAGTTCTTCTTTTATAAGAGTGCAACACTTTAATAATGAAAGTTATATTAAAGTTTACTACTATTTTTATTGCATTACAACTGAAAGCGAAGTAATCAAGTTACCAAAGTTGCATTCTTCTCCAAGTTCTCGGCCAAATTTCAGCATTGCATCTGCCAGCAAGGCTTCAGCCTGAGGGTAACCTGGTCCCTTTTCCTGGCCTCGAATTTTTGACATAGTGTTGATCATGCTGAGTTTAGCCCTGGAAGCTGAAGCAGGCAAGTGACAGAGGTTACAAACGTGCAATGGCTTGACTACACAGACAGGAATGCAGTCTTTAAATTTATCATCTGAGCTACCTACAAGGTATTTGAAGGACATTATCTAAGTTTAGGACTAAGCCCTGTTTTTCATCAATTACTTTTAGAGCAAAGAAATGAAATGTTGGTCACTGATTTTTTTCTTCTGCTGGCAGACCATTGAGGAGGCTCTGTCCTGAACTTCTAAGTCAAAGCTTCCCTTGAAATGACCTGGACAGAAGAAAGTCCAAGAACACTCCCAAGATAGCATGCTTGACATGTGACAACTCAGGTAGCAAAATCTTTAAGTTATCCCCAAATTCTTAATCTTAAAATCCTCAGGTACCAGACGGATAGCAGACTGCGACAGCTTTCCTCTCAAGCAAAAGTTCAGACTAGATACACTCAAGATTAAGCTGTGGTGCCTCCCATTTTTTTAAAGTTTGAAAGTTTTTCTGTTGTAGAATATTAAATAAAACCCAGTGTCCAACAACCTTTGAAACATTTTTTTGCTTTTTATAGAGATTTAAGGAAACGCCTACTTCAATATGGTTTTCAGCTGTACTTTAACTTATATTTTATTTCAGACACACAACTGGAGATCAGAAGAAACCACACAATTATGAAAATTGATGAAAACAAAGACAGCAAACATAAAAGAACTAATTTGTCTGATGATGTGCTTTAATGAATTTTGCAACTACAGAATGTGAATGGCCTGCAGAGAGTGAATTAATTAACGGCACTTCAAATTTTTCAGCTATACCCTATTGCCCACAAAGCTTACTCAGTGGGTGTTTCTACCTACATTATTGTGTGCCCTACAGGAGGGCAGCCATGAATGCCTCTACCTTCCTCCTTGTGAAGGCTTGACTTAGTTAGCTGCTCTTATGAGTTAGTATTTCTGTTTACAAAACATTAGTAGCTCATACTGTTTTGTGCTGATTTCATTGGTCAAAACTCGACCTTGCACACATTTCTGCAACAAAACAAAACATTAGCTGATTGGAGTCAACAAGTGTTTTGCTCTTAATTTATTGTTTAAAGTGCATATCAAGGGATGGTTCTTGTTGCTGAATATGTTTCACTTCGTAGCATACAAAGATATGCACAGACATAGACACAGAGACACAGGAAAATCAGACAAGTGTCATAGTACTTACTTTGCCTAAGAAGTAGCTATGAAAGCATAACATATTTTTAACATATAGCAATTATGTTTTTGTAAGCTTTTTCATTACCCTTGAGTGCCACAAGACCATGCTTTTCAGCATCTGAATTTCTTGACACCTTCTGTTTCTACCCACTACAAAACTACAGTCAGCAGACTGGCTGACTCTTCAGTATAAGCAACTGCATTTTAATGAAGAGTCTGGCCTTTAAAAATGGCATTGAAATGATAGTGGCAATGGGAAAATACTAGAGCACAAAAGAAACTAAGGCACAAACAAAATCAGTCAGGGGAATGGAGGAAGCAAGCTGAATTAAAAAAGAAAGAAATGGGAGTATTTTTAGAAAATAAACATAAAAAAAAGGAAGAGGGAATATAAAATGAAGTGGCTATATTCTGGACAGACAGGTAAGAGTAGAAAGCAAAAGGTACAGGAAAGAATGAAAGAGATGAATACAGAATAAGGGTAAGAAATAAATCATAAAGAAAAGAAAGGTAAGCATGAAAAATTCATGCTTCAATGATTCATCTAATCATCTAATAACGATTACATTAGAATCCTGATTTAGTAGGAAACCTTAGATTACATCCACCAGTGGTTTCATTTCACTTTTCTTCTTTTAAAGTTGATTCTAGTAACTTTCATGGGAGCAGAGGTAAGTTTGCGCTCAATCTCAAAATCCCATCCCGAGCCCTTTCATTTCTACTGCTTTACTGTGTTAGTGTCACGTGTTTTCTTCTCTAAGTTATGTTTCAGCCTGAGTGAGGACAGGCAGAGATGTACAAAACACCACATGGAAGTGACCTGAATGCCTGATTCTTTTCCCAATTGCACTCCCGCTCCTTCACATTGACTTTCATTGTGTCACTAACGGAAACTTCAGCAGTAGGTTCAATTACTCATTCTTTGTACTTTCAATCTTGTTCATCCTGCACCTCTTTTTCTTGAAATTATGGTCATGTACATCGGCATGGAAAGTCTTTGAGCCTTTGTCACATACAATTTTAGTTATTTTCAGCTGTCCTTCAGTTTTTTTCATAACTGGGAAATCTACAGGGCTATCTTTTTCATTCGCACTAACCTCAGCCCAACATCTCTTTCAGTAAGATCACTTTTGTCTTTAATATGCTTTACCCTTCCCTACCTTCCCTTTTCCTTTTCCTTTCTCCTTCCAGCATTAGTCAGTTAACTGTTGAGTGAAGTTAGACAATGCTGCGTACTTCATTTACTGATCCTTCAAAACACCATGATCTCTAGTATTGCTGTACTGTTATCCAAGCATATTGATGTTTGCAGGTCACATTTTACTTATCAAGGAATGTGTGCTACATCCCAAACCCTCTTGTCCCTATCAAATCCAGGTAAACTTTTAAAGAAAATATTCTGTTAAATATTGCTGTTAAAGAATTTTTTTCATTACATTTCCCACCTCTTCCTAATGTAATGTTTCTATTTCTTATGAAAATGAGAAAGCAAACAGGAAATACTGGAAAACAGCATTTTTGGCGCCCCAGGTAAACAGTGATATAGTTGTAGGGAGAATTTTAAACAGGAAATTTTTTATTTTATTGAAAAAAGAAGTAATCTTTCATGCAATTCTCACTATAGGGAGCCCTTTGGCATTGGACATAAAACAATCTAAGATCAGGTGAGGGCTGAAAAGAGTCAGTCCTCCCTTCCTCTTACTCCATCTGCTACTATTGCCCAGCTGCAGTGTTAATAACATGATCTCATTTGATACGCAAGAACATAAATCTTCCTCCTGGCTATTACAATTTTAATTTTCTGATTCTAATTGCACATGCCACAAGCAGATGAAGGGATGTGTGGCTAGAGTACAGAAACTGCTCTTTCCTGCAGCACTGCAAACTTGTATCAGTCTGAGCTGCCTAAAATCACATCCGTAGCTACTTCGAGAAATTTTTCTCTCTGCTGTTGTGAGCCTCTTTCATGATTCACAGCAATCATAAACACTCAGATGTGTCAGGAAGGCAGCCAGAGAACCACTAAACAGCCAAAGCTTATTACTCAGTCTATACAATGTTGCACAACAGCAGCTTGACAGTAGTTAACAATTTTATCACTAGCCCCATAATGTTTGTCAATCCTATTGCTTTTCCTGCAGTGTGCTTGATGATGAGCAATGAAGCTGTGGGCTCAAGTCATAAACAGTAGTTCATCTGTTGACATAGAAACCATTCTAGTCATCATTATCTTCTCTCTAGCAGTTCTTGAACTTGTAAATATTATTCCTCCTTTTTTCAATCCATTGGCAGCATCATCAAATTATCTTCCTCTCCTCTGTGGTCTAACATAAAAAATATCACCAATTAAGCCATACTAGCAACAGTCCTTCATCCCATCACACCAGAGTTAAAATATTTCACACCGGTTCAGATTTTTTTCCAGCTATTAGGGAACACATTCCTCACAGTGAACGAGTGAATTTGGTCTGTACTTCCATGAGAAAGTAAGATACTTATGGTAGGTAGAGGGCCTCATTTTACCTTCACACTAATTCTGCATAAGCATATCTCCTTTGACCCCACCAGTGAAGCTGGCATTGACTTATGCTAGTATCGAAACCCTGTGTTCCTAGATCACTGTGCAAACCTTCAAGTTCTTGAATCTAATGGTTTACTTGATTATAACAACTCCAGATCACCCCTCCCCGAGAGGATCCTTTGGCAAGACAGGAGTATGCAGCTCTCCATCAGCCCAATCACAAAACCTTTCTTTCATTTCCCCATGGAAACCAACCACTGTTTTCTATTTTGAAGGTTCAATTTAGTCGTTTATCTGCCTTGTTCTCCAGTTCAGCATCAACAGCTTGTTTCTACCCTCTTTTATAGTAACTCTAATGAGGATGGGAAATCGCTAGAGGACCAGATGAAAGGTGTTGTTACATCTCTTCCTGTGCCCTGGAGGAAGTTGTTTCAGAACTTTGTCTTTCTTCCTATGGTCTGCAAGGACTGCCTGGTCCTCTTCCCTCACACAGGGTGAATGACTGGGACTGTAGAAGAAAGAGATGCCTCATGCAGACACCCTCACCATGCCTGATTCTGATCCCCACCTATGGGCTGATTGTCTGGCCTCAGCCCATCCCCATACAGAGAGAGGTGCCTGATGCCCAGGGCTGCTGCTGCCCCAGTGCCTGCCTGGCTGTCCTGCTCCTGGCTGGGGCAGTGGGATGGGCCCTGGCTGCCAGGCCCTGCCCTGCCACCCCTGGGGAGTCCACAGCCATCTCCAGTTCCCAGGGAGCCCCCAGGTTCACACTGCTGACATTCATATGCCTGCAAGTAAATACACCTGGTTTCCAGGCATATGCTGGCCCCTGCCCTAAAGCAAGAACATACAAAAGGAAAACAAGCCTCCCAAAGCCAGTCTCCATTCCCCTCTGAGAGCCTAACACAGAAGCCTGTACTCTACTCTGTCTTTTATTTCATGTTAACATCACCAATTTTGTAAATTCGTGTAACTCTTAAGTGCACCAGTGAGGATGAGATCCGTCAGACTATATACTGGTGAGAAAGAGTATTTTCAAAAAGTGTTGCAAGTACCGTGACACCGTGAAATTACATTACCTGGATTGGGCTGAAGATACTCTATTGTCTTTGCCATTATTTCCACAACTGCCCTGCTGGTAACATCCACTTTCTAAAGGACAGAGAGTTAAACAAAAAGAAACATGAAAAAAAGATGTTAGACAAAAAGAAGATGTTTTTCTCTCTTCTTTCTCTTCTTATAAATTCTTTCAGCTCTTCTTATTTTATTTTTGTGTCCCTGATAACAGCCTTGGTGCCAGAATGGTGGTAACACCTGGAAAACTACCAAAGCATGAGTCCATCATTTCAGTTTACAGCATATCCATTCTCAGGTGAGGTCATTAGTACCCAGTACCTCAGGATGTCTTAGGAATTTTATATGACTCATTGTACTGTGCTGATACTTTACATCACCTTGGGAAGCATCGACAATAGGGAAAACTTTTTGGTAGAATGGTCACTGAAAACTATTTGAAGAATTAGCCATCTTTGATCCCATAATAACTGGCAAAATGAGGGGAAAGCAGATGTCAACCAAAACCAACCACCAATGATAAAATGGGCTGCCTATCACTTTCAGAGCAAGATCTGACAAAACTGAGGTAAGGAAGACTAGGTATCGCTCAGTTTCCGATTTGAAGAAACCTATCAGCACGGACCCTGGCTGACTCCAGGAAGAATTATTTTAGATTTAGGAATTTAAAATACTTAGAAGTGGATAGCAGAACTTTCTTCTACTGTAAAAGGAATTCTTGCTTTCTCAGGAAGTACTCCACATCACTTTCCGAAGCTGCATACAGCGAAGTATGCAACTACTCTCCCTCTCAGAAACAGGCCTCAAAGAAAAAAAATGCTGCTTTGGCAGATTTGGGGATCCTGTAACCTGTCCAATACTCTGTATTTATGAAGACACATTGCATTTCTCTGCAGAGAAGCTTGTGTCTCACAGAGTGAACTCCTTTACCATAATGGCAAGTTCCTATTTTAAAAAAGAACACCTGAGATAGGTTGGTTGCAGCATGCTGTGACTGACATCTTTTCTGTTTCCTTTTGCCACTGCCATCTGCCAGGTCTTGCTTTATGCTTTACACAAAGAAACAGAAGAGGTCTGCCAGCCCTGGGTGAACAAGTAGCTGAACTGCCTGGTACGAAGCCTAGAAACGGCCAGAAGGCTGCAGAGGAGAGTGGGGGTGAGGGAACAGAAGGCCAGGAATAGGAAGAAGTAGCATGTCCACTGCCTGCAGAAAAGCTGGCAAGGGACATGGGGCCAGGCAGGGAGCGTAGAGGCAACTGATGAGTTTACTCTACTCTCTTCTCAACTCTCAGTGCTCTTATCTCCTGGGCTGCCAACTCATGTCACCCACGAGCACTACGTGGGACTCACCCCTGGCTGTCGCAGTGTCCTATTTTCCACTCTGAACATTACATCAGTTTTCTGAATCTTTGTTAACATCTTCCAGTTTTGGCAGCAGTGCCTATACTTGTGGCACATTCAAAGGGAAGCTGGGCAGAAGGGGAGAAACCAACTCTGCAGTACTTTCACTGTAAGAAGTACAAAGGATATGCCTTTCTCCTTTATTTTCCATCCAAGGTTTTTTCCCCATCTTACTGTACAAATGTACAGATAAATAGCTTCTGCTTCTCTTGATCAGAGTTATGAATTAGATATGCACCCTACAAATCACCTAGCAGCAGCTTGTGTTACAAGATTTGATAATACCTTTCAAAGTTGAAACAAGAAAAAAGCCTGCCCCTACTGATCCTCCAACTGAAATATTATCACTGCCACACAAATCTGCGGCTTTATTTTTTCCCCCCACTTCACAGAAAGACTCGGTGCTACTGCTGCCAGCCTCACCAAGTAGTCTGTTGGGAGGTTAGCCCCATCCACCCAAGGCACTTTGCCAGCGGAGGCTGCCTAAGAGGCTGCCTAAGAGGATCTCTGAACTTGTGAATGAATAGCCCAGCACCACTGTAAACCACCTTCGGCAGACAGTTCTTGCTCCTATTGACTGATGCTCAAGGAACTGAGAATTACAGGCATCCTTTGCCATGGAAATGACCATCTTGTAGACGGACTCTCTTCAGAGCTCCTCTACAATGGTTTAACTGAAATGAATTTGTAGCTGACATCAGCCTCAACCTCTGAATAAATATTGGCATTATGAAGAGTGTCATATATTATGTATGCCTTGGTTGGAAAACGAAAAGAAGTAAGAAACGGAAAGCTCAGTTGAGAAGTTCAGTCTTTCAAAATTATTTGAGTGATTCAAGGACAAAGACTTTGAAATTCCTGCCCTAGAAAGGAAAAATGAATTGTAATAATGAATATACGCATCTAGACTTACTCTTTCCATTTCTTTGAAGTCATCATCTAGCTTGGTTCCTTCTGCACCTCCTACTTTTTCACTCACTTTCTGCAATTAAAAAAAGAACAACAAACAGATTCAGCAATAACTGAAAAATCTAGCCACCCTGCTTTCCTGAGGAAATTTTTTTTTTCTGTAAGTTGGTACACCAGTCAGACATACTATTCTTTCTGAAAAATTTAGTTCAAACACACTTTAACTTAAGTTAAACAACCAGCAAATAATATATTACTGCTTAAGTCTCAGAGATCCAATCTTCTGCTGGTGTCAGAAGTACATACTATCATGTCTTTGCAAGTTCACACCTCTATTTCTCTGTTGAATGAATGTCTGTATCTTGGAACTTATCAAGCAATTAATCAACAATGACAGTTCTGTATTCAGCAGACAGAAATATCCACAGTTGTGTCTACTGATGAAAAAGGAGGTGACTTGATAGAATGAACTGGAGAAGGAATTAAGGCACTAAAAAACTTCTCATCAGAATTGAAAAATGGCCACAGCTGCTTTGTCCAATGTGTATTGATGCAACACCAAGGGTAATAATCATGCCTAAGCACAGAGCAAGAAGCAGCTCCCAAGGCCTGACTTTGTCCACCCAGAAGGCAAAAGGCACCCACACCTGAGAACTCTCAGAAACATTCTGACTCAAGCCACAACCAGACCTTCACCATTAAAAAATCAAGTTTATAAATAAAAGTGGTAGATAGATACAAAAAACCCTACACTCACACCATGCAAGAGCTTGAAGTTCACATGAGTTATATATAAAATACCCAGCTGACTGATCTATGAGAAAGAATGAAAGGGAACTTTGATGTCATGCCTTTAGCAAATACTCTTTTTTTATACAAAATACTCAGTTTGAAAACTGATTGGAAAATTATTTTGTCCTACCATTTCATTTCTCTGATTCAGCGGAACACACTGAACTGACTTTCCCTTTACTGTCAGTAAAAGTGACAGTAGCAGATTTGAATGGCAACTACTATGCAGCACCATTCAAAATGGATTTTGGCAATTGCATTGTCAGTCACAAAGTGTTTTAGTGGTGTAATTCCACAACTAAGTCAGGTGCATATGATCCAGCGCATGTACTAATCTTTCACTGGGCTGGTATTTGTCATAATAAACTAATCAGGTATATGACTTCCTGTTTTCTATCCATTTTTAGCTCTTTGTACTGAACACCATTTAACTTTACAAACTTTCCTAGGTGCCTCTGAATCATCTTTAGACTGTTTTAACCAAGTGCAACTACTGATTTCAGTGAAGTGACTCCTGCAATAAACAAGGAGAAACAAAAGAAAAATTGCACTTTTGTGCTCTTGTTTTCAACCACTGTGTTAGCTCTTCTATAGCTTTCTTTTAGTATAAAGAGGAGGAAGACCCACAGCCAATCACTCACATGCCATTAATAAAATCAAATAAAATTTGATTAATTTCAAACTCACTCCAGTTCACTTCAACAAAGCTGGAAGTGAAGCATGGCCAAGCACTTACTAACACAGGCTATATCTGTGTTATCTGTGCAATAGGAAATGTCTATCATCAGCTCTGTTTGTTTTCTGTCAGCTCCTTGCAAATTAGTACCGAAAATGGTGCATTAATGAGACATCAATACTATGAAACATGGTGAAAAAAGACAAAGAAATTTACTTATCTCTTCTTTCCTATACAGAAGAGATGTGCAAATCCCTGCAGACACTCTCTTGTCATTAATCTGAATGCAAATGAGTTTGTGTGGTCTATATTACTGAACTTACAGAGACCGGTGAAGTGTGGCAAAAAATCATAGATTTCAAACTTAGTGCTGTTAGGAACAATTCTGCAGTGCACAAAGGGATATAGATTCAATGTCCTAAAAGGTGCTATTCATTTGCAGTTTCTGCGAAAAACAGTAACAAAGGGAGCATATAAGACCAGAAGCTTTCTTAACCAGTCCATGAATGAATCTTCTGCAAATGGACTTCCTACTACAGATGGTATGGCAAAATCTGCACAGGAGCTTTCTGCCATGAAGATTTCAGGTCCTTGAAAACAACAGTATGCAAACATGCTAGTACTCAAATATTCCAAACAGATTGTGAATAACTGAAGGTCAACTCTAAGGATACAAAGCACCCAAAGGTAATTAATGTTCCGGCCCTTTTTAGCTCTAGCTTTACTTTTCATCACTTTGGAGATACTTTCATAGTTGATGAGAAAAAGACATAGTTTATCATCCCCGCAGATGCCCTAAAGATCGCATCTCACATGTACAAACCATAGCAATTACTCCTTCCCTTCATATTTACCATTACTCTAGCTGAAGAATGTATGATAGTCTTAATAGTGCAGCTCTGTAGTCTGCTGGAGTGGTGATGGCTAAGTCAAAATGGCAGGTCATCCCTCTCTTCTAAACGTATTTTCCAATTTTGGTCACTTTGTCAATATTAGTCTCACAATCACCATGAGTCACTCATTTAAGGTGACTAACAAAACTATGTACCAAGTAGAAAATTAATTTGTAAAGTTCTGAGTCAAGTACGGTCGCAGACAAGAGAGGTGAGTCAAAGGAGAGAGACCAGTTGTGAAGTCTTCAGCCCTTCTGGAGCTGGGTGACTCTTCTTTCAGGGTAGTTACATCACAGGTCCTCAAGGAAGTACCTTCACATCCATTATCCAGACAAAAATCTGGTTTGAAAAAACACTGAAGACCACAGGAATTCAGCAGCTGAACCAAAATCCCACTTGGAAATTTAAATACTGTTTTTTTTTCTTGAAGGCCTCACCCACTCAGCAGTCAGAGATGAGAACTCAAATGAAGGATTCAAATTTAAGAAAAAAAAAAAAAACAAACCCTGAAAAGTCCTTGCCCCTTAGGGTAGAAGGGGGAGATCTACTCAGAAGAGGATACTAAGCCCACTTTGCAAGGCAATAATCTAAAGCGGTCAGGTGGGAAAGGCAGTCTAACCATTTGCAACAGAGTCCACAACTATGTCATCACTGCATTGACTAAATTTAGAGATATTCTTCAGCCCGCTTATATCCATCCTCCAAATCAACTGTTAAAGCATATCATTACTTCTACTGCTCCACCATTCTCTAAGATTGTCAGATTTGATTAGCATAGGTCATGAAGCTATGCCAGCTTACATCAGTTGAGGATTTGCTTTCATGCTAAAGAATCAGAAGCAGTCAGAAGCACTGCCAGCTAACAGCTACAGCTAGCCAGAAAACAAAAGTCTTCTTTGCCATGTCATCTGAGTCCAGGTTTCAACATTTTGGTTCTTGCTTTACAACAGAATAAAAATTAGGCCCTTTAATTTGTCTTTAAATACAGCACTACACCTCCTTCTAGACCAGTCATATGGAAGAATCAAGACCGGAACTGATATTATAGCTAACATTATTTAGTTCTTTTGTGATCATGCCTTCTCTTTCTCATGTTGATTATCTATTTCATCTTGCCTCCAAAAAGCCTTTACAATAAAATTACCATTAAAATATCAGTATATTTTAATGAAAAATAACAGATCCAACATACAAATGTTTTCCAGGTGAGGGAAAAAATGTCATGAAAACATTTTTGTGCATCAAAAATATACAGACCTTTTCCACACCTAACAATGTCATGTCTTACAGTTAGCATCTCCATATTTTATATGACTGAAAACAAGTGCTATGTGCCTTAGAGTAAATTCCAATTTTATGAATATCCTATTTCCACTCAAGCAGAATATTAACTTAACATCTGCTGGTCAGAATGGTTTCAGTAGGGACAACAAAAGTGGCATGAACCCTACACTAAGGGGAAAAATAAATCTGTCTTTTTTTTTTTCCTGGCAGATAATATTTAAAAGGCAGTTTTTCAGCAAATGCTGACAGGATCTGGAATATAAGCCATAGTGACAGGGGTGTGGTTCGGTAGATGGGTTTCATGTGAAACAACAAAACTTCTTAGTTCTTAGTTATAGAGCCATTTGTTCCATTTTTCATATAGTTGTGCAGTTAACCTTTTTTTGGTGTTGCTGTGTCATGACGCAGCATGTCGTGCAGGACAAAAAAATGCTTGTGCAGTCACTATGAATATGCTGAAAATTCCAGTTGCCTTTTATAGAATACACTGACGATCACTTGTACAATATCCCATACAGCAGTCCTCTAACTAACGACGATAGGAATCTGACGCTGTCATCTCTCACTACTCACAAGATACTAATGTAAATTGTATGTGCATTAGATAGCTATTCCATCGGAATTACGTTCTTCAGTACTAAAACACTGCATCATACTAGAGCGCATTCTGAACAATTCACAGTTTGGACTGCTACCGGAAAACCTTGCACAGTATGATATGCCACTACCCAAACCTGACAATGCAGAAAGATCAGCATTAAACTACAATAGTAGTCACCTGAGTCTGCAGCTCTATTAATTTCATTAAATACTAGTGTGGCAGTGTGTATAGAAGGCAGCTTTGCTTCTATACAGGAGTAGAAAACCAGCTTTGAATAGATTACCACCACAATACACTGACTTTGCCTATGATGCAAATTGAATGTCCTGTTCGCAAAGCAGTCACACCACAGTAAGACTGAAAAAGTAAGTCTCTTTACGACATGCATTCATAGCTCCAAATACAGAGCAACGTTTTTTCTCAAAGCACACAGCAAACTCTGATCTAATTCTTTACACCTTTTACCACTATCACCATCCTAGACTGGTTTTCCCATTCAGGTATTTTGGAGACCGTCCTTCCACAATGTTTCTTATCTACCACATAGTTCAGTTTCCACAGAGTAACTTCTCTATCCCTGAAAGGAAGGCTGTTGACACTACAGTTCTATCAAATTGCCACACAGTGGTCAGGGTGGTAGGAACCAAAATCTTATTAATATTAAAGCTACAGGAAACAGTAATGAACGGAGCTTACAAATTCATGATGGGGAAAAATAACACTCCCTCCAGTTCATGCTTGTTAAATGCAAGTCATCCTGTTGATTTCTCAGTCCTGATTGCTTAGTGTCTGTTTCACAGATTTCTATAGCTCTTCCATGCAGTTGTTGTCTTTTTTACTTTTGCCTGTCACTGTAAGGGTTCGTGTTCTGGAAGCACAGTGACAGAACTATCTTCAGGTTTGTTAAAGACTTTCAAACAGGATCTAAAATGCTGTGATGCTTTGTTAGCTTTGCAAACACAAGGAAACCACAGCTGACTTGCAAAACTAGTGAGAAACACACATTTTAATGGGAAGAAGTCTGTCATTTTAATGGGAAGAAGTCTGTGTATACATGGTGAAGGTTTGCCAACGCTATAGGCTTTTCAGAAGGAGAAAATATTTGAAAAAGAACACTATAAAAAGCATTCTAATCAAGAATGGTTTTTTTATTCTGTCATTTCACATGCTAGAGTAAGACAAAACTCACACTTGCAGGCTAATTTGTCTGTCTGTTTGATCCTGCACAGTTTGGCCTTTATGTTATCAGAAGCCACCACAGAAAACATGTGACATCCGCAAATCAAATTTATGGTCATGGCCCTGGTTCTCTGCAGATAATGAAGCATACTTCCTTGTGGTAAATCACACTCCCAATAACAGTAAGCAAGAGAGGAGATTTTCTGCTGATTTCAGATTGTCCTGGTTCGGCTGAAACAGAACTA
>NW_009637240.1:0-36317 GCF_000690535.1 Cariama cristata | reverse complement strand
CTCATCTACCCAGCCTGTCATGCCATCATAGAAGGCTATCAGGTTGGTTAAGTATGACTTCTCCTTGGTGAATTCATATTGACTGTTCCTGATAACCTTCTTTTCCTCCAGCTGCTTAGAGATGACATCCAGAATGAGCTGTTCCATCAGTTTTCCAGGGATGGAGGTGAGGCTGACTGGCCTGTACTTTCCTGGGTCCTCCTTCTTGCCCTTTTCGAAGACTGGAGTGACACTGGCTTTCCTCCAGTCCTCAAGCACCTCTCCTGTTCTCCATGACCTTTCAAAGATGATGGAAAATGGCTCAGCAATAACATCTGCCAGCTCCCTCAGCACTTCTGGGTGCATCCTGTCGGGGCCCATGGATTTGTGGGTGTCCGTTTCTACATATGTTTCTGCTTGAAGAAAAATGAGATTATCTTTATGGGGTTTTGAAAGAGAAGAAGGCTCAAAATGGAGTGGGGTGTAGATTCCCAGCATGACTGTACCGTCAAAGTTTCCCATCTTACTACTTAGAGCAATCTCTGGTGCTCCAGCCTGGGAAAGACTACCTCAGCCTATTGGAGATTTATGTCTCTCATAGGGTTTTCTTCTGAGTATCAAAGATCAGGATCAGGAAGCAAATGGATAGGAGAGGTTTCAAACTTTTAGCCATATTTGCTGCAGATTATACTCTATATTCATACTGCAGTAACAGCTCTGTCTGAAACTGCTGAGAGAAGAACAGTGGAATAAGTTTTGCTTTCTGGGGCTGCTTTCTGAAGCTCAAAATAATTTCCAAAAATCTGTCAGTACAGGTATGTGGTGGGCAATGAAATCTTATGTTTGAATCAGTTTCCTTTTTTCCCTGTATATTACAAATACGTGTATGTCCTCCTGCAGGGATTGTTTCCGTATGTATTTTTGTATGTTACCATTGTGGTGATTCTACATTAAATCATTCTACTTGTAGAACAGATTCCTGTTTTTACAGTCACATTTTTAATACCTTTTATTCATGGTATGCATATTTGGATTTTCATCACTTTGAACTGTCATAGTTTGAAGGGATTAATCTTTACCTTAAAAGACTTCTACTTGTAGTATCTGATTCCACAGAAATTCTGCTTCTATTTTTTTTTCCTTAAAATATTTTTATTTATGTCCTTACCCCTGTATCTTATTCTTTCCCAGTTGTGCCCATATTCCCTCAAAAGATCCTGGTTTAATTTGGTTTGAGCTTTATTTCAGTCACCATACAAAGACAATTTCTCTACTAAAGGCAGGAAAATAATGTCCTAAAAACAAGTCCTATGAGAGATCTGTAAATTACAATCATCTGTTTAAAATATCACAGACTTATTATGCTAAGGATTTCAGCAGTGAACAATGTACTCCAGTCTTCAAGCATGCAACCCAATTTCTTATTTCTCTATTGTTTTAAGTCATTCACCGGAATCCACTGACAGAATTCTGTTTCTGCTGACTTGCCATTCAGTTATAAGAGACAAATGTCATTACTGTATTTGTGCAAACCAATTTCTTCTTGGGTTGTGCAATATAACCTTTGATTTCTTAAAAAAATTACCATTCTCTACATACAGCAAGAGCAAATAAACAATGCAATACAAAACTAGATACTCCAGTATACTGTGGTGTTAGCAGTGCTACTGAATATTCGAGGAAAATATTGTAGGGGCTCAGTTCTGATTTAAAGTGCGACTTCTTGTGAAAAAGTGGTAGACTAGCATTATACAGATGGGCTACTACAAATCAAAGCTGATCAGGTGTATGTCTCTATAGTCTGGCTTTCTGATGGTGCCCAGAACATAACTAAAGAACTGGTGATGGTGTCTGGTTGCTGACAGCTGCTTTCTCTTCCTTCCTTTTTTCCTTCGCTCTCTCTGACTTACCCCAAGGCTGTACAGTTACTGATCTATTTTTCCATAACCAGTCATTATCTATTTCTTATTAACAACTTTTTCGCCATTACAATACTGTAGATGTCACAATATTACACAATCCTTGTTACTGCATTTCTCCCTGCAGGTTTCTTAGATTGAAATGTGTGCTGAAGTAATTTAGGCTAAGGCAGTAACAAAATAGAAGGGCAGACGGTGAAGAGATATCATAATGAACAGATAAGTGGGTAAACTAGGGTCAGAATTATTAAATCTTAATTAAATATCCCAAGAGAGACCAAAGAAATTTAGGCAGCAGTCAACTTTTATTTGTGTTCTTTCTTAATTATCCTTGTATTGAATATTAAAATTTTCATAGCGTCAAAACTGAAAAGAACTTAATTAAATACATATACATATTTATACATATTTATTTGCATATGTGTGTGTATCTACCTTATTACAAATGAAATCTATATGTTTAAAAATAGTTGTCTGTTTCTCTGTCATGTTTAACTCCTCTTGTCTTGAGTGAAGCATTGTTCAATATTCTCATCAGTGACCTGGTTGAGTAAGGACAGGATGTTCTTATTAACTGTTCCAACAAGCTTAAGCCAACAGGGGTAGCCGATATGCTGCTGGATTGAAAGAAAATTCAAAATCAGTTTGAGACTTTGAAGAAACAATTGGATGAAATTCAACACAAGCAAGTGCCAAGTGATTAATCATCTGCATAAACTTGTTTCAAAGGCATCTGGTTAGGTAATAGTTCTGTATAAAAGGATGCAGGGGTTGTAGTAGATCATGATCAGAACATGAGTCAAAATGCTGCCAAAAAAAACCTTAACCAAAACAAACCACAACCAAAAAAATCAACCCAGACATTATCATGAGATATATAAAGAGTGGCATTGCCTGTAAGATACATGTAGTAATTTTTGCCCTCTACATGTTATTGGTAGGCCTCAAGGCTGAAACACTGGGTCCAGAGAGTATAGGGTAGAGCAATGAGAATGATCAGAAGTCTATAAAACATGACCTATGAGAAAACATGGAAAAAATTGGAATTGTTTAGCCTGAGGAAGACTGGGGTGGGTTGAGATAGCCTTCAAAAACATGAAAGGCTGCTGTTGGAAAGAAAGGAATAGTCTATAACCACAGTGGACAGAATAACTAATAATGGGCTTCAGTCTCAGAAAAGTATAAATTTACATTTAGGAAAAAACTGTTTCATAGTAATATTAGTGAAGTTTCTTGTAAGACTGTGGCATCTCATCACTTTTTTTTTTTTTTGTGAGCTGAACTAACATCTGTTAGAAACAACTGAGGAAAAGTTACTGCTGTCAAGGGTTTTAAAAGGATTAGGTGACCTACTGAAGTTCCTTCCAGCACTACAAATATGTGATTGCAGGACAATTATTTTTCTTTTTACATGTTTGTTATGTTGTTTCTGCGAATATAATAGATATAACATGCAGAGATTTTTTTTAGTAAAGCAGCAGAGCCTTTAAAAAGTACTGCTGCCAGATAGGTAAATGACAGCAGTATTTTAACGTTTTCACCAGATCGATATGGGTGAGCTTTACTTTGTGTCATACCTCTTAAAAATCAAAAATATCAGGTTGTATCTGCAAGGCTGGATAGTTCATACATTAATGCACAGCACTAGAGCATGTAAAACTTTAAATAAAACAGAATTTACAAGAAAGAAGCATCAAGTCAATCCTTCCCTATCTCATGAATTTTCAAGCTTTTTTGAACTTCTTGAAAAGTTCACAAGCCTTTGAGCCAAGCTTACATGGCTCCAGTTAAGTCCCTGCTGTGTTGAGCATGTCAAAATCCATTGAACTGCTGACTGCAGCTGACTTGATAAACTGAGCTGTTTATCTGGGGGAATTTAATGCATTTGACCAGTTTTGCATTTTTAATGAAACACCTATGGCTTAACACAGCAGAAAACAATAAAGTAAATGGTGCTGATTCTCATACTGCTTACATTAGTTTGTGTTTGAATTAACTTCACAAATGTCAGTGGAATTTCTTCTGGATTACACTAATGAAACCGTCTCAGAATCAGGCATGCTTTTTATAACAAAATAAATCTATGTTTATTTTTTTAAAAGTCTTCATCTCCAAATGCTTTAAATACATAGTTAAACACCAAGTTAATAGCATACAGCATTGTTCTCCCAAGCCCTGGCTCAGTTTTCTCACTCTGATTAGCTAGTAATTTGTACAATTACACCTAAAAGGATGCAATGCTGATTTCACCGCTTTTTTTATTATAGCAGTAGAGCAGGTACAGAACTATCTGCAATGCTTGTTTATAATATTACTAATAAACAAATTTTTACACACTCTATTTCAATTTCCCAGCTTGATTAGCTACCAAGATGCACTAAAACACTCAAGTTAAAAGGAAAAGCTAATTGCTCTGAGTTGTTCAGATCATTTACATGCAACAGGATTTATTGGTGCTAATGAAACTCCAGAACAGGATGGTTTGTCTTCACAGCCTATTTCTGCTTTTCTACTTAATAATAAAATACATAGAAAATGTCAATATGAGAAAGTGGTTTTAGACCTGTAGAGTAACTGATCCACCTGACAATACCGTTAAGTTTGTGAAAAATCCACTGAAATCAGTGGAACTCTAGGAAATCTAACTGAAAAACATATTTCAGGACTAAGTTTTTAAAGAAAAATACGTAGTTACAAAAAAAAATACCCTCTCCCAATTCCAGCATATGAGGTTGCTCTTCCTAGCAAAATTCACCCAATTTTGATGCAAATTATACTTACTAATTCAAGAATTTCCTGGCTCATGGCTCAATTCTACAGTGTTATCGATAATTTTGGGTGTTACATTGATTTTCCTTTTCTTTCTCTTCTTTATTTTTTTTACCCAGGGGGAAGCAAAGTCAGAAATGTTAAAAGAAGAGCTCATGAATATAATTTTTACATATTTTAGTTGCTGTAGTTTGAAATACCCCCTGATAACAGTTTGTTCACTTCAAGACAGGCTAATTGTCACCGCCTAATAGTTCTTTCTTTTCTCTGCCTTGCCTGATATGCAATGTCCTGCAATGTGCAGCATATTTCTCCTGCTGTGCAATTTCATATTGGTTCAAGAGAAGGGATGTAAGCCTCTCACCAACCACAACACGGTTCTTGGCTTAAAAAGGCAAGGCTTCTGAGCCTGGAAAGGCAGAGGCGGGGAAAACACAGAAATCAGGTCTTGGACAAATACCCTAATCACTGAGAAACTGTGTTAAAACCTTGTACTGGTCAATCTTGCAACACTCAAGTCTATTTGTGAATCCACAGTCTGAAAACCACATAAAACCAAGTCAGTTTTCTAAATGTTTCAGCTTGCGAGAACAATGCGCATCTCAGATGTGCAGTCCTGATGTAATGAGAGAGGAAAACAAGAACAAAGTTCAAAAATAGGAAGGAGCTGATCTACCTCTGAGGTGCTCTGCAAGGGAATGGGGAGGCCACCATTTGCCTGGTACAGTACCTGCCTCAGAAGTGTGAGACATGACGTCTAGAATCATCTTGGGCTGATGTTAAAAGCCCTAACTGCCTGCAAACTGTCTCAGCTGTCAGTTGTAGCTACCTTTTACCCTTCCTACTGGAGGTGGAATGATATGGATCAAAGTTTTTAATATTCAGGCCCAGAAAAAGCAAGAGGGAATTGGACTTTGTCCTAGATCTAGCTGGGGTGGAGTTAATTTTCTTCATACAAGCCCTTATGGTGCTGTGATTTGGATCTGTGACCAAAACACACCAATGTTTTGGTTATTGCTGAGCAGTACTTGCACAGTATCAAGGCCTTTTCTGCTTCTCACACTGCCCTCACCCAAGAAAACCCCTTGATATTATCTTTCTTCTCTTCCTTTTACCCACTCTGCCCCAGAGGTGATGAGGCTGGGCGTGGGCAAGAGGTTGGGAGGGGACACAGCCAGGACAGCTGACTCCAACTGACCAAAGGAGTATTGCGTACCATATGATGTCATGCTCAGCAATAAAAGCTGGGGAAAGAAGGAGGAAGAAGGTGATGTTTGGAGTTACGGCCTTTGTTTTCCCAAGTAAACATCATGCGTGATAAAACCCTGCTTTCGTGGAAATGGCTAAACATCTGCCTGCTGAGGGCAACTAGTGAATGAGTTCTTTATTTTGCTTTGCTTGCACATGCAGGTTTTGCTTTCCCTATTAAACTGTCTTTATCTCAACCCACAAGATTCTTCTCATTCTGTTCTGATTCCCTTCCCCATTCTGCTGGGGGAGAGGTACATGGGCAGCTGTGTGGGGGCTTAGCTGCCGGCTAGGGTGAACCCACCACAACTTTGTAGCCAAGTCATGAGGACTGAGCTGAATTTGAGAAGCATGACATACTCCTCCACACTGGCGTGAAGCAGATGAATTCCTTAAGGATCATACAGATCACTGACAGTGTTTTAAGTCCAAGAAAAAAGAAAACAGGATCATTATAACAAAAATTTCAAGAGTTTTACGCTATTAGCTAGATACCGTCTGGCTCTGTAAAACACTTGCACTCAGCAAGCTGAAAGTTGTTATTCAAATAGAGAGGCTAGAGGGTTTTTTTCACTGATTTATTCATAAGTAGAATACATCCCTGACATGTTATAGTCACTGGAGAACAGCAAATAGAAATTCACAAGTGAAGTTTTTCAGAATTAGAATACAAAAGTTATCCTCTTAAAATTGTTTGGGACATTTCTTAGAAAATGCCTGAGATGGGACATATGTATGAGAAAAGAAGCATCCTTTGGTATGTAGATGATAACGAATGTTCATTAAGAGTCCATTGTACTCAACAATGTTACATGTACATTGGCAGGAATAATCTTATCAGTAACTAAATACTTGTTGTGATACCTAAACCCTAGAAAAAATATCACAGATGAGGCCACTGTCAGTTTACAGTTTATTTTGATATGAGCTGAGAAATATCTTACTTCACTCAGACAGCCCAAATGTCAGTGATTTTCCAAAGTGTTAAAGCTTTTCAAAAGAGAGATTGTGATGGCATTAGAAATTAATGTGAAAGGCAAGCAGTTTCAGTAAAATCCTTCCTGCTAAAATGTCAGTTGTTAGGCAAGGAAAACTAAACTGTACACGCTCTAATACAAATTTGTACCCAGAATGAAATTTTACAGTTTGAAAATATTGCAGAATAACTATTTTCAAGCAAATGAAATTAATTTCTATTTGAAATCTTTACTTTTTTTCTGTTTGTCAGCCTTTTTTACTTATATTAAAAGATGGTTACGCTTTTAAAACTCGATAATAAAACTTAAAAATGATAAGTATTCTAAGCAAAGACTAGTTACAGATACTGTGATAAAGAACAATGTTAGAAGAAATGGGCTATGGCATCTATTACAGAGCACATCAAAGCAGATATTCTAATTGTCCCTCTAACCTTCAAAAAAAATCACAATTTTATAAATCTCTAAGAAAATGTAAAGTTCCAACATGTGATGTAGTTGAGGTTGCTTCAGGAGGCACACAGATAATCAGACAAGAAAACAATGGAAGCTGACGCTCTTTGTCAAGTAGTTCATCGTGAGTTGTACAAAGCAACAAACTCAATTCACCAATTTTATGAAGGCTAGAGTCAGATGTAAGCACTACACAGTAATACTAAGGGGTTATAAGAAAAGCTGAAGAGAAGAAAAGAATATAAATAGGGTGGTTGTCTCTCTGTGATACTAACTGATGTTAGTCCTATAGGGATTTGAACTCCCTGGAATATGAGCTTTGTTTACTAAATGTTGGATTAAGGCTTGGAAAATAAATGCATTCAATCCTCCCCTCCATATCCTAAAGCCAGAGATATATTTCACGTTAAAAAAAAAGTTTATAATGAAAATAACTAATAACAGTGAAGATTTTTTAATTTTTCATTTTCTTTTTCAAATAGAAAGTGATTATGAGAAAGTGTGTTTATACCAATAAAATCAAAAGTCTAACAGGGAATATTATCAAAAGGCCTGTGTAAATTAACTGACAGCAAGCTCAAATAAACTTGGGAAGGAAAAGTTGGAACATGTCACAGGACTGAGTGTCACCAGAAGAACTTGTCTAGACATTGTAATAGCCCTTTACAGGCATCTTGGTTAAATGGCACACATTCAAAGGCAGGGTTTTATTTAAGAACAGGCCTCTTCATCATGACACATTTCACAAACCAAGTCAAAGTTCATAAATGAGAAAGGAATGATATCAATATTTTCTGTTAATTACCCAAATAGTGTAGAAGACTGTATGCATGCTGTTGGGCTATTTCAGCACCCTGGGACAGAAACAGTGTTATTCTAGAATCTGTTTCAGGGCCTGTGTTTCAAGATCCAATTTATTCTTCAAACAGAATAAATCCAGAAGGAATACAAATCAATGTAGTTTCCTTTTTTTTAAAAAAAAAAAAAAAAAAAAAGGTGGCAGTCTCTGCAAGGACTTTTCCACTTGTTTGGTTTTCGTATGTCCTCTCAAAATAGTATTTCTTACTTTAAGAGTTTATAGCATCCTCTGACAGACAGAGTATTTAATCTCCTTTTGGGCTATTTTACCCCACCTGAGAGGGTGTGTCTATACTGCAAACAAATTAAAAGATGTGGTTTTAACTTTCAGTGTCTTATCTGCATTGTGTAGCTTAAGCTAAATTAAGACAGAACTATTATTTCAAGTTTATATTATTCTCAAGTATTAAAGAAAGAATCTAAATATAGAAAAGATATTTTAAATTAACTCAAGCCCGGAACCCCAGCAGATCATTCGCTAGTGAACATTTTCTCATCGTTTGTCCATTTCCATTCAAACAGCCCAAAACACAATGGGTTTCTAATTGAATAGAGATACATTAAAAAATGTAGAGTTGTCCTCCTTTCTTAATATACACTATTGGACAGAAAAATGCATCTCCATGTATTTTGGAGGCAGGTACCTACAGACCAGTAATGTAGTGATTAGGAATATTTAAAAATGAAAGGAATAATGTGAAAGAACATATCCATGTGCAGAATCTGATACCACCGAGAGGCTCAGTTCTGTTGGCCGAAATGGCTCTTCATGTATTTTGGAGGCAGGTACCTACAGACCAGTAATGTAGTGATTAGGAATATTTAAAAATGAAAGGAATAATGTGAAAGAACATATCCATGTGCAGAATCTGATACCACCGAGAGGCTCAGTTCTGTT
This sequence comes from Cariama cristata, assembly GCF_000690535.1. NCBI lineage: Eukaryota > Metazoa > Chordata > Aves > Cariamiformes > Cariamidae > Cariama > Cariama cristata. Next base: position 27,216 of record NW_009637240.1, on the reverse strand, counting down.
GGCCGAAATGGCTCTTATGCTACTTGATTCTCTTGTCCTTATCTGAACTTAAATGATAATTTTTCCCAACTCCACAAAGAATTACTGTGACTTTCTCTCAATACCTCCCCACCATTTACTTAGTACAAAATCAGTGGAATCTGTCTGCGTATTCCACCTAGACACTGATGTGGAGCTACATTATGCTCTGACTGAAGAGCATCTTTTTGGAGAAAGGGTACGCTAATTCTTAAAATTATTGTGTGGGTTAAATTTTTGAAAACTTTGTTTAGCTACAGGTCACTGAAAAGTCACAGGAACTCCAATGTGTGTGGCAATGAGCTGTCAGAGACTTCTTGGCATGATTCAGTGCACTGTGCACACAGAACATGTGTCTGTTAAAAGCCTGGTGCTGCTTGTCTGGTATTAGATGTCACTGAATATGATTGATGTGGGAACCTTATAAATGGCTGTGGAAATGAACACTTAAGGAAGATCTTGTCCAATTCACTGACACTCACTCAGCTCACTAGTAACAATCTATCTGAAGATGGAAAAAGACACAGCACAAATCTGCAGAAGTTATATTATATTTTTTGCACATTTAATCTGGGGGAAAAAAAAAAGCTTTCAGAATAATGCAATATGATTTTGCAGAAAGGGGGCAGTTGTTCAACAGAAACATATCAAATTTCCCTTTGATCTTTATCATTGCTATTATAGTGAAGAAGAGGGAGCAAAGGAGTGTGAACGTTTTAGTTATTTAAAAATAATTGCTTTTAATCATCTTTAAAATGTTGAAATTCTAAACAATATTGAAAAATAATGATCCAAAAAGAGACAAAATGTACACTGGGAAATAATTCTAAGACATTGTTGACTGTTTTGTCAAGAAAATCAGTCAAGCCAACATAGCCAGGTGAGTAGCAGAAACTACAAGAAATATAACGTTGTGGATACAATAACATTTTTTTCCCCCTATTCAGACACATGAAATTTACATTTAGCATCCTCTGAAGCAAGCTGGACCTGCATTGTTTGGCCTAATAGTAGATTCAACACCAGTTTACTAAAATAATTGAAAACTCTAGCATTAATTTCTTTTAAAAATAAGAAAACAGAAGGTTAGGAGTAGTCTTGTGTTTTAATAAATTTCCTGTGTAATGGAATGATACAACTACTAGAGAAACCAAGCCATTTTTTTTGACATTCAATTCAATGTATTTGTATTCATTTCATATTTACAGTTTGCTGATTATATTTCATATTTACAGTCCACTAATCTGTAGGTTTTATATCAACAATAAAGAATTGCATAGGAAAGTTTTTTTTAAAACTGGAAAACTGGAGATCTGGCAATGAAGTAGAAGAGTGATGGATTTTATGAAATTACGATTTTGTTATCCAAATAGTATTCTCAAAAAAACCAGCAGTAATTGACAGTACTGGCTTGTATTGCTGAGACTTTCAAAAGTGGCACTGGGATTAGGCTCCAAATTCCCATTAATACCCATATGTCAAATTTTTTCAACTTCTTTTGAAATTTTTATCATTTACAGTCAACTTTACACAACAAATAACTGAAATAAAGGAAGCATTCCATGAGTGAATCTCAGGTAGATAGCATTCCATTGATTTTTTCCCTTTTTAATTGCCGTTTTCAGTATTCTCTATTCAACCAGAAAGCTTTATGATATTTTCCTAATTTACAGGGTTTCTGATGAACAGCTTTCTCAGCAGTACAATATGTAGAAACACTTTTTCAGCATTAGAAAAATTTTATTCCTTCTTAGCCTAATTGTTAACAGAACAAGACCAAAACACTTCGGCAAGTCAGCAGAAGTAGTTCTTGAATGCGAACATACCCACAACCACAGATGCAAACTGGATATTGGAAGGACAGTTTGGTGGCAATTTACCATTCCCAGATCTCAAAATCCTATGAATTTTCTGCTTTTCTAACAGTGTTTGCCTCTGCTTCTCCAGAGGCGTTATGAGTGGGATTTCTCTCACCTAACTGTAGGTGTTTATACCGTAAGATCATATTTCAGAATTAGCCATATTAGAATCACTCCACAGTTAGTAGACAAAAAAATTTTGATAAAATGCTTTAACCTCTACTTTTGAATAAGATTAATTTTACCTTGAGTTTTTCTGCTGATTCTGTCATTGACCCTAATGAGAGTTTTGTGTGACCAATTCCTACACAGAAATGTCTATGTTTGGTTACATGAGTATGTCCTATCTTGATCCAAAAGTAGTTTCTACATACCTAGATCCAACAGCACTTTCAGGAATCAGTTGAAAATATGACACCATCCTTCCTGTCCAGGTGCAACAGGTCATTCTCCCTGATCCTGTTAGGCACTCTTGGCCTCAACTTTCTACAGCAGCATGCTGCTGATTCCTGCATGGAGGATACAGCACACACTCAGAAAGACCCTCAACAGCAGGTCATATGCTCTGTCAGTACAGAGGATGGAACCAGAGTAGACGGAAGAGTAAGGAAAGTGGTTATCTTATGTAGAAATTTAAATATCTTTGAGAACAGCAAATAATTAAGTGGATTGTTTTCACTTAAAAAAACAATTTTAAAAGCTGATTTTGAACTATTTTGTTACAACTACTTGTGGAGCAGCAGTACTCCAGGTGGGGTATCACAACAGCAGAGTAGAGCGGAAGAATCCCCTCCCTCGACCTGCTGGCCACGCTTCTTTTTGTGCAGCCCACGATATCGTTGGCTTTCTGGGCTGCGAGCACATGTGGCTGGCTCATGTCCAGCTTTTCACCCACCAGTATCTTGAAGTCCTTTTCTGCAGGGCTGCTCTCAATCCATTCATCCCCTAGTCTGTATTGATATTGGGGTTTGCCCTGATCCCAGGTGCAGGACCTTGCACTTGGCCTTGTTGAACTTCATGAGGTTCGCACGGGCCCACTCCTCAAGCCTGTAGAGGTCCCTCATCAGCCTCCAAACTTCAAGAAACCATGAGACAAATTTTTGAATATACCAACATTGGCTTACAATACAAGACTAAATGATAACAACAATTTTCAAATCCTTTTAATTGTCCTCTGATACTATCTTCATGTTTTTCTTGTTTTCCCTGTATCTATGAGGACAAGAAAGTATTTTGTATTTGTTTTTAATGAAAGCTCAGCTTTTAAATAATTTGCATTTCTAGAATGGCTGCAGTTATCAGCAAAAAAATAAATTTAGCACTGTGATAAATTATGAGCATTATCAACATCAAATTAAGACATACTGGAGAATGAGCAATGCAAACCTTTTTGTTAAGTAGCTGCATGATCCAATAATGGCTGATGGTTTGGAGAGCATAAAAATCTAGACAGAAAACCATTCAGAAACTGCATAACAACAAAGATTTCAATTTCCCAGTCACTTGCATACCCACTAAGTCTGTTCACTCAGGTAGTTTCAATGAAGTTAATGGAACTGTTAGTAGAAGACATAGCTGTCTGCAAGACTGGGGCCATAGAGGGCAATTCTATTTTGTCTAACAGACAAGGGGAGAACAATTTTATTACACAAGCAGGAACTTGTTCAGAAAATAAATGGGGCAGACTAATCTTCAGTTGCCACCAATTAACATATTATAAAGCATATTGCAAGACTGATTTTATTTCTCTCTCTGCTTTTCTTAAGTATTCTTTAGTTATTGTTTAAATTTTACAAAGGTCAAACTCAGACCTTTCAGTCATGGTAATTGCTGCAGAAAGGCATAAGGAGATTCAGTTCAAATTGTGTACAGTCCTATAAAGTGGAGAATGAAACAGAAGGAAAAAATGTACACACATATGGGTGATATAAAACTGCTACAGCCTGCACTTAATAGAATAAAAACAGTAAGTGACTAAATGAGTATGATTGAAGAAAATATTTCTATTGGAATAAATATTTATTAACAATATTTTGAAAGTTTGGAATTGATGCTAGAAATGGTTTGTTGCAGAATAAGCTGTACGAATGCATGATTCATTCACAGTAAATACTTTTTTTCAGAAAATTTATGAAGGAAAGCATTAGAAGAGCCTGTATAAAAAGTTTCCTTACTGGTCAATAAATAAAAGTGAGTTAATTCTACCATTATCTCCTGGTTTCACTTTCCAGAGGGAAAACTGAATGCATCTCACTTAACTCGTTGATTTTGAATGATGAACATCAAAACTCAAGGCTTTAGTCATTCTGTCCTTTCAAGGTAGGGGCAGTAGAAAGCCGTGCCATGAGTAGCTAGTGCCATCTTTTGCTGAATCCTCTGCTTCCTAGGAGGATTTCAGTAGTACAGCAGTGTTAATCTGCAGCAAACAATGAATTTTTGCTGGGAGAGTAAACTTTTATTCTAAATTAAGGATTACAGAAAGGGCGGGTGTCACAGCCGCACTTTCTTAGTGCTGTCCTGAAGAAAACGCATTCTGTTGTGGAAGGGGTAGCAAGCTGCCTGGAAAGTCCCTTGGCCTGCTCCTCCTGGGTCCAAAACCTGGAAAATGAAAAAGCTGATCCTGATCTAATCATACTTAAGCTATCTCTAATGCTCCCTGACTTCCAGGGTCTCTCTTGGCCTTTCCAGCTGTTCTCTGATTATTCTCAACGCTTGGCTGCTTCTTTCAACTCCTCGCCCTCATCCTTTGTGACAGACTCTCTATCTTTGATGCTACGATTTTCCGCCATGTCTTTTTTCACCTTTGTACCTTTCTCACCACTCTCAGTCTCAAGGACTAAACTTCTCTCTCAGATTCTATCAGCAGGGATTTAAGGTTTGGCTTCAAAGAAAATTATGCTTGGATGAAGCTGATGCATCACTTAAGCTTTTAACACAGACTAAAGCCTACATATGTGTAAAAAGACTTTCCCACACACCACTAAATGATGCTTTTAGTAAGCACTGAAATGGGTAGGTTTAATAGGTAACGTAAGTAAAACAGCAGAATTTATATGCTTTTGTTTCAAACTGCCACACAGCAATGGCAAGCTGATCTTTAATGCATTGTCCAAAAAAATCTCAAAATCTCCTAGAAGACTTATCTTCCATTGGTTGCAAAATTTTTTAATGTTTCTTTCTTTTGCAAACTTCTGCAAGTCAGGAAAGGAATCAACATCTCCCTCTTTTTACCCAGTCTTTCCAAATTCTCTACATTGTCATGATCAGATTGTTTTCTCTGCTGCAGCCTTCAAATATTGATGAGCAAAGGCTGCCCCACAAAATGGTTATTACTGAAGAACAGACTGGGCCTAGGGTTGCCTTAAAAATACCATAGGGAATTGCGCTTGTTTTTTTAAGAAAACATAAGTAATTGTATCATTTTTTACTGTGCAAGGTGCCATGTCCAATCAGTGTCAAAGGGAATTTTAGGGCTGCTACAGGAAAGAAGGATAGCTTACACTTGTGTATCCTTATAGCTGCTAGCTACAAGTTCAGTTTATTTCCCTTGCAAGCAACTACTGTACCTGTGCATGAAATTTCTTCATAAAAGAGGCAGACAATTTTTTTTGTCTTGACCTACTTTAGCTCTTAGGAAAATGAGTAACTTCTCTGAACACCCTATTGCTTGTCTCCTGACAAACTGTTCTTGCATCTGCTAAACTTCATCCAAACATATTTTTTTCTGTGCCTTGGATGACTGCTATAGTTTGTGTTTGTGAGATCAAATAAAGTCCTCCACAGCTGCACAGTATTTCTTACTTTTTTTTTTTCCCCCTACTTGGAAGGTGTTTGTAGTACTGTACTACATACTTACAATTGACAGTTGTAGTGTACACAGTAACTTAAAAGGTAACAGTGGCTCCCTTTTAGCCAGTTTTTTAGATTTAATTACTGCTCCTTAAAAAGCAATACTTTTGAGAGGCATTTTTAGGTTCTGAACCTGACAGCACAGTGTTGTAGATTTCATTCCTGTGTCCAAAATTTCCTGCGGCCACGACTGGAATTCTTAATGTACCGTGTTAGCCAATGTCAGCAGTAGCAAAGAAAGGACCACACAGAGTCAAAATTTAATTTAAAATCTGTACTTGCTGGAAATTCAAGCTCTGCCAGACATCTGGGGAAAATAATCTATCCCTGGGAATTGTTAGCAGGCAACAGGTTCTCTTCATCCTGGCACCTTGGAACTTCTGTAGCCATTACCATCAGAGATTTACTCTGCCAAGCAATGCAAATGGATTTTTTTCTCCCTTATAGTCCACTTGATTCTTTTTTAAGCTTCATTTACCCACTGATACATAACTAGACTTCAATTATAGAGCATGTTGATTAGAGTGGATTTGAGTCTTACTAGGGGTTGTAATATTTCAGGATCTCTATAGTCAAAAGCTACACCTGTTTTAGCCCAGAGGCTCCCTGTATAGTAGATCTTGCTCCTTTAAATTAAAATGGTCTAGTTAATGTATGGTTGTAGATTGCTTTTTTCTATAAGAACTTTAGGTCACAAGATTACACAAGAAATGCAGATTAAGCCATGAATGTTATCCCAGGTACTTCAAGAAAAAAATACCATTAGCATAATGGTATAGGATCATGCTATTTTTAAAATGGAAATGATCTATAATTGCTAAAAGAGGAGGTAAGATGTTAAGTGCAAAAGTGTAGCAGAATTTCTGATCTAGTTTAGCTCACTATATGTCACTGCCTTGGGCCCTCCCTGTTAAATAATATCACACATTGTTCAAATTGACCATTTTAGGATAGTTACGTATTGGGAGAATCTTGACAAAGGCAAAGCCTGTGTAAATAACAGCCATTGCTAAGTCCTCCTGAAAGTCCACAAAACTGATGAAGGCGTGCTTTTTTCCTGAGCTCCAGTTTCTGTCTTTACTGCCCACAGAACAGATTTAGCCTCCTTCAGGTTCATGTTTTCCTTTCTCAGCTTCTCCCCAACATTTGTCTCAGAAGATCATCTTGTATGAGACACTCTCAAAATTAATTCCTGTTGTTTCTGTCTTATGTCAACTTCAGTCTGTCCACAAACACTAGTGTAGGTCCGTACCTTAATATCTTTTCTAATCCATGTGCTTGAAATTTCTACTCTGTTCTCAAATCCTGTTTCTATCTAAAAAGATACTTTCAATTTCTTTTGTTAATTTGATTCTGTCTTCTTGTGTGTACTGAAAATAATTTATTTCCTTCAGATTTTCCTCTATGATATTCTTCCTCTGTTATTTGGCTATACTGTAAACCTTGAATCCAATTATGAAAAAATATTTATCTGTGCATCCATTCTACTTTATAATCCCTATTTATGCAAAAATTCCACTCATTATTTTAAACATCCAAACCTGACAGAGTAAGAAAAAAAAAACAAAGAAAACTGCAGAGTTTATGTCCTTAACTTATAAAGAAGCATTAAGTGTCTTTTATAATATTTATTTCATTTAAATGGCACAATAGAATGTGAGCCAAGACACAAACAAGGTATAAACAAAGAAGGAAAGCAGTATAGCTCTTAATTCTGGTAGCTAAGGGAAAGGAAAACAAAATATATGCCAGTTTCTTCAGACAACTGTGAACTTTTACCCCATTCTGGAAGAAGATCGGAGATTGAGTGTAGACAGGATGTATTTCTACATCCATGGGCTTGAGCAAAGCATCATGGGGTTTGTGTCCAACTTGGATAAGAAATTAAACATGAAAATGTAACCGGAAGTATAGGAAGTCAAACAGGAAGCAGGTGAATTTTCAGTCCCCTGTTTTGCATGCCTCTCTTACCACAGGCTCGTATCCTCAGGTGTTGCCCTTGCTGCCTCCCTGCCTTGCAGTAGACTACAGGTGACGAGTCGCCCATGGAAGTGAAGACCCCACTGACTATGGGGAAATCTGTTCAGAAATCCAGTTATGAGAGAGCACTTTCATTTTCTCCCTAAAATTTAAAAAAAAAAAAAAGAGAGTTAAGAAAGGCTTAAGCACATATACCAGATTATTTCAAAATTAAGAGTAAGTACTGTCATTAATTATGATTTGTAAAAGTTGCATTTGTGATAAAGATTGCGATGTCAGCACAATAACCTAGTGGTACCAACATAGCTTACACCATTATCAAAATTCAGTTCATCAGATGTAAGTTTACTGGGGAGTTTAAAGTAATTGAAAAAACACATACACGTGTGCCCACACACATACACACAATCACAAACATGCACAGACATGCATATACCCATTCCTTCCACTTACCTATCTCCTCCTGTTTTCTGAGGAAACACTGATTTAGATTTTGTCATGGAAAGAAGAAAACAGTACCTTTGCAGGCTGATGTGAACCTTAAGTGACTTATCAACTGTGACAGCAGTATGTGTAAAGGAGACTCTAATGTGAGCCTGAAAGCAAGAGGAGTGTGGGTTTAGCTGTTGGCTGAGTAAAAAGGAAACAGGGAGGCTGTGGCCCAGTGGCCTGCCAAATACAAGGCACATGTACCACTAGGGAAAAAGGGCTAAGTGTGGTTGACCTACTTATATCTGATCTGCTTTAATACTGTCTTACATCCAGTTCTTGAAAGCATTAGATGTTTTCAGGGCCCTCAGTGCCTTCCCTGCAGCCCCCAAGGTTCAGCTGCTCAGGCTCACAGAATCACAAAATCACAGGATCAATTTGGTTGGAAGAGACCTCTGGGATCACCAAGTCCAACCTTTGCCCTAACACCACCATGTCAACTAGACCACGGCACTCAGTGCCACATCCAGTCTTTTCTTAAACACCTCCAGGGATGGTGACTCCACCACCTGCCTGGGCAGCCTATTCCAATGCCTATCAACCCCTCAGGGACATCTTTGAAGATGCTCCTCTCTGGCTGCAAGAAGCCCCAGCGGTGACCTGCCCTCCTGTGCCTGGGAGCTGCTTTTCAGCTCTGGCTCTTGCCCTTGATCTCTGCCTGAACAATACTGCAGGTGTGCCTGTGCCCAGACCTGTGCCTCCCTGACTCCCACCCAGCGCCTAATTTGCAGACATGACTCCGTGACTTTTTATCTTGACCTTAGACCTGCCTCATCACTACGGACCTGCCTGACGTTCTGAACTCTTGGCTGAACCCAATGACCACAGCCAGAGCTACTCACCTGTGTCCATCCCATGTGGCCCCTGCAGTGCCCCCACCGCCTGCCTCCAGGTCACCGGTCCTTGCAGGAGCTGACTGCTATTGCTGCTTCCTGGTAGCTCTAACAGCTGGAGCAGCATAAGCATCTAATTAGCAAGCACAACCACCTGTAGAGCATAAATGTCCTATAAATGCCAGGTGGAAGGTTAATAATAAATAAACATTAAAAAAAAAAAATACCAACCCTGTCTAATGTAAGGAGCATGCTAGATGACTTGAGCTACTCTGTGCCTACTCTGTAATGGGTGGTTGCCTAGTCAATAGGAAGGAAGTTGGGTTGGGTTGATCTGATTTTGCTTCATTTTCTACTTGTCATACTGCCTAAATAAAGGAGCCTGAGTCATGAAGCCAGGATGGAAATGATCTGGTGACTGGCTGCTTTGGGGTCCCTGAAAGAGATGGGAGGACCCTGAAGCCGTTGGCCATTGCCTGATATATGAACAGCTGTGCTCTGGAGTAGTCGGCAAACAGAGAGGTCCCTGCAAGATGCTGAAGGGAGCAGCAACAGCTTTCGTATTAGAAAGGCCATATGTTTCTACGCATGGCACATTCTGAATCACGGACTTATATCACATCTAGAAAAAAGTCTGAGATTGTGGCAGCCCCAACATTTACAGTATTGAAGAGCTTGTGACCAGAGAATTTATATGAAAATAGAAAAAGAAAAATCTTTTTTTGGAAAAAAAAGAAAAAAGTACCTTGTAAGTGTAGAACACCCAGTGGCTGAATTGTCTCATTATGATTGTGTCCTTGTTCCAGCTGTATAAAACTACTTGATTCTTAGGGAATTCCCTGCAGTTCTCTGCAAGCTCAAAGACTTTCAACTCCTTGGTCTTCTGCCAGCACGCTGACCTGAGTTGTCTACCCTGAATCTGGGCATTAGTCTTCATTTAGCTGAGATCACTGGCTGCGGTCTTTGCTGCTGCACAACCACAGTGAGGAGTTCAGTGAGAGTGACAATCAGTTCTATGCTTAGCCTAAAAAGGAGAAAATATGAAAGAATTATCATAACAGGAAAATAGTAGAGAAATCTAGGTAGGTGAAGCCTACAAGGGAAGGCTTTTTTGTTTCTATATTCTGTTCAGGGCTATTGTTTGGGAGAGAAGAGGAATTTTTTCTGCCTTTGGACAATGTTACAATGCTGACTTATTAAAAAGAAAATGTACTCATTCTCATGGTAGTGATTCTGCCTCGCAGGCTGGCAGGCTGAGCACACATATATAATGCAGTCTCTAAAAAACAATCCATCTGATGTCAGGTCACATGAATGAGTCATGAGTATTTATCAGTCTGTCTGAATATTTATAGTAGAAAAACAAGGTTTGTTTTGTATGGTAGCGTGCTCTCTGTCAAATAAACTTATGAAACTAGTAGACAGTCTAATACTGTCATTGCTTTAGATACCTAATTTTGTACACCATGTACATGTTATACGTTATACATTAAAAATAATATTCTATTGTCTTGCTTTAGATACATCTTTTGCTGTAGCCTGTAATGGATCTGTAGGAAATCTGTATGTCACTTCCTTTACTCCAGCAGTGATCGTAAATTACCTCATGTCAAGTATGTTGGGAGTCCTCTATGGCTTTCATTGCATTATTTGGCAGTGCATATACCTGCAGCACAAGCAGTCTTCAGTTACCTGGGGTCATTCTCATTCATAGATATTGTGTAGACCTGTCATTTATAAATACCTAGGGTCCTTGTACACTCAAGCATAAACTGTTCATTATAACTCAAATCATTTCACACTTAATAAAGTCAATAAAATACTGTATAAAAGATATTGCCTGAGAAAAACGTATGCTACTAAAATACTTAAACTTGTTTATAACCTCTTTTTAAACATTCAAATAAGCACTCAGTGTCTGAATTAAACATACATCTTGTGAAAGCTTCAGAGACTTTTAAATGTCTTTATATGAGAACCAGAAAACTGTTAGTTCAAATTTATTTATACAGAAGTTTTCTAGGCTTGCCTTCAAGATGTAATATCATAATCTACTAATTATGTTCAGAAAGTTCCATTCAAAGATGAGACTAAAGAAATCAGCCGTAACAATTAAAAATTCAGTAAGACCTTGCCATTTTTCCAATGCTTTAAAAAAATAAATTTGAAAATCAAATAGGCTGAGGGAAATAACCTAATGAAATTAGGGGAGATATGTTCAGCTCTTGCTTAGATCACTAATTTGTTTGCAAACACTATCCAAAACTCCCACATTTTATATCGCTATTCCAGCTATTATTATTTGCCTTAAAAATAAGAAGAGAACCTGTACCTTAAAGCAAAATAGCATTTAAGTAGAAAAATGTGTGAACAGCTTTATTTATTAAGCTTTAGACATACAGTCTCCAAGGTATTTCAAAACACATGCTTTTGCAGACTTTCCACAAATGCCTAAACAGATTACTAAAAAAAAAATCCCAGTACTTTTATATTGTACTCATATCTTCCTTTGGCTTAAGATAAATATTTCATACTACACAGGTTTTAACCATGACCAACTGCTGATAACAGCCTATTCAACCTCCCCATAGATTTATCCTTGACATTTTTTTTTTTTTTGTAAAGAATTATCTGCAACATAAAAATTCAGGGTTTCTGTTTTGGTCTTAGTTTTTTCTTTTTGTTTTATAAGAAGTAACCATAGTAAAGAGGCACAGTCACTTATGACTGCAAAGGTCCACCTGGTAAATAACAATTTAGTTGTTATAAGGACTATTTTAGGACATCTCATTCCTTTCACAGTAACAGAATTTTCTTATCTTGCTTACAGCTGCTTTGCTACTACTATAAACAAGATACTTATCTTCTTCAAATATCAAGCTTAATGCTGCCTCTACACATGTGTCCAAATTCTCTGTTTGGATGGAAATGATAAATTAAACTCTAGATTTCTAAACATCATTTTTAGCATAATATTGTTACATCTGTAAAAGCCTTGTCGCAGCCCATTGCACTTTATTTTATCTTCTTGGTTGTGGGTTCTTGCGGGGGAGGGGCTGTGCTTTTTATTATTTAATATGTCTGTCAGAAAAGAGAAAATGTGGGTGTAAAATGGAACGCATTTTCTGTATTGTCTTATGAATCATAAGGAAGACCTTATATCTTAACATTTTCTGCGGGGGTGGTCAGTCACAGACAGCCTTCATTCTTCTTGATCATGGCCTACCACAGCTCACGTACTGATTTGCTCTCAGTCCAAGTGATATTTTTCTAGATGTTCAGTTTGCTATTGGCTATACAGAATTAACATGCAGATGCTCAATATTTTTTTGCAGGGCTTTATGTAATGTGCTAATAACAACAGAGATTTTAGCAAAATCATAAACGCCTACTGCAAAAATACACGATAATATAGCCTCTTCTAGGTTCCTATAAATCCAGAGAGAATTCTTGGTAAAGGACAGAAGCTGAGAGGAGTGAAAAACTCTGTCTAAAGATCACTTATGAGAAAAAAGAAAAATTTTCCGTGCACCAAAGAGACCATGTCTACTATGTGTCTAGCAGCAGCTGCTAAACGGTGAAAAATTTGTTTTTGTTCTTAGCCAAAATATCAGATGTGTTTGTCTGACAAAATGTGGATGTTCCACTTTCAGGCTTGGTCTCCCTCTCTGATGTGAATTAAAATGAAATATTGTTGCTGTTTGTTGAGAATGTCTCAAGGCATTTCTTAACTCTATGTATTATAATTTGAAGAATCTTGCCATGGTTTCTATTTTTGCTCTATGATTTTTTCCTCTGTCTGCATCTCTTCTGATGTTATGAATCTCATTCTGTCCACACTTTAATAGTAAAAGCAGCTGTCACCAATACGTTAAGCGTGTGCATCAAAATAAAGTAAAACCTGTAATGATTAAATTAATACTGTGGATAATATCAGTGACTTGAACAATAAAGGCTGAGCATAAAGAATAACTAATCTATTTTCCTCTAGCATTATCTACTATGAAACAATAGAATTGTACATGTGGTATATGTGCAGGGCAGAAAATAGGTCAATGAAGCTGGAAATTATTAAATTCTCTTCCATTGACACAAAGTCATTTGTTATTGTCGGACACAGAAAGAAAAAGAGCACATTTAAAAACTTGTGAACCCACACACGCACGTACACACACATTCCAAAAGGCAAACATACCCATCTCCAGTCTCAGCCTTCTCTTCAACTTCTGAATCACTGAGTTTGTCTGTAGGGCCATTTTGATCCTTCTCTGTTCTCCCTCCTACTCAAGAGCATGAAATTTTTCCCCAAGAAAGAACTTTACTGTCCAAATTCACTGTATAACAACCTTATTTTTAGGTGAGTCCCACCACTGATAAAGGAAACAGCTCAGCTGTTGCAAGGACAGGGACTTGAAGCTGCTTTCAGACACTTGTCTGAAGAGAAGTAAGCACCAAGACCAAGAAATCTGTCAGTACTGCTTCTAAGTGAGTCTTACGGAGATGTCTCAGTAAATATTGGAGTGTCCCAAAAGGAAATTAGATAGAAAAATGCATTAGTTCTGTTTAACTGCCTCTTAAAGGCAGTGCTTTTGTGGTTTCTCCAACTTCTCCTTTGAGCGTAAGCTACAACCAATAAACAGTTCTGGTGTGCTGTGTTGTTCATCCTACATGATTATACCTGTACAGAAAGAAGATTCAGGGATCTTGTGACATCATATCAAGAGCAGTTGATGATTTCCAGTCTACCAAGGAAATATCTTTTTTTCTTTCCTAATTAGAGTTGTTTGAAAATAAAGTTCCAGTTACTTCTGTTCTCTAGTGTGCTGGATCTCAGTTGAAAGTCTGCCTCTGGCTATTCCTTGCTCCTTGACTGGTAGTCATCACTGGAGAATGCTGAGGCCAGAGAGGCAACAGCTACTTATAGTGCGACTCTGGATCAAGTTCAATTTATACAGACCATATTTGGATTATGATGGTCTTCCTGAGTGTATCACTACTGTTAGGGTCTTCCAGACTTTATTACTATGCAGACGTTATCAAACAAAGTAAAAGACAATAAGGTATCAGCTAAAGACTGAAACGGTCAATAATTTTTTAATTTTTTTTTAATATTATTTGGAGCTGCATGCTTTTTTTGATTTGTTTTCTTTAATATTGCGATTTTAAATATGTAAGCATAGGTGCGCTGAAAGTAGCTTCTGCTAAAATATACTGAATGTTATAGAGTAACATACACAATGGTTTCTTCTTCTGTAGCTTCTCTGTCACTGGATAATAACCCATTTGAATAATATGGCCTAAGTAGAAGTCATTAATATGTACAGTTGTCTTTAATATGTAGGAAGAAGATAGAAGAAAGAAAAGCCACAGCAAAGACATCTGTCAGATGCTGATGGTGGTACTAGGGGAAAAGAAAAAAGTTCAGAATTTATATAATATATATGTAAGAGCTAGGCAGTAGAATTCAACTTTGCACTTGAAAGTTGCATCATCTCAAACACCAGACTGAAGGAGCAGATATTTCTGCTCTACTTGACCTCTGCACTACCTAGGTGATCATTCCATTCCCTGTCACTTCTTGCTACTTTATGTATTGCTACAACAAGATGGAATCTGATTTGGGAAAGGTTGTTCAACACTCTTCAGGAAAATCTCTCATTGGAATACAGTGAATTGAGAAATAGGCTTAGATTGTACCCACGGAGCAGCTAATTAACAGCTGTTTACCAACTGATCTTCATAAAGCATCTCTGTTCTGTATATGGGTATCTGGCCATACTCCACCCTAGTAATTTGTTTCTAAGATTAGTCTATTAGACATTTATACTAAACTGTGCCTGAAGGTGATTTTCAGAAAAAGAACTCTGCATTTCCTCTTCCTACAATTTCTTACCTGTGCAAGAAAACTCATGTTTTCAGGAAATGTTTGCAATATTTCTGTAGACCAATGAAGAGCAAAGCCACTTTTTCTTTCAACTGACTACAGTGTCATTAGCTTAAGTTTCACTACATCTCTTTTGACAGAAAGAGTGCAGCAATTTATTTTGTCATTATTCCCTCTTGTACTGCTAAATATATGACCATTATCACATACTCTTGTTCATATCTTCCTCAAAAGTACATAGGTCCTCATATAAAATAACCAGCACATCTACGTGTCTTTTCCTTCTTTGATGCTTGAAACTGGGTTAAATCATGTTGGAACTGGTGAGAATAATGACTGCCCATCACAGAGGCTAAAAGCTGGGGGGGAAAGCTTATGGAAATGGTGGTTAGCTTCAAAACACTGAATTCTATCTACTGGAGCTGTTCCTGTTTGCAAAAATAAAGACACAAGCACAATGGACACACATGGATAGAAATGTTGGACACAAACGCATGCGGACTTGAACAGTATCCCAAGAAAAGACATTTGGGATAAGCGCTGGCTAGACTGTATCTTGGAATGTGGGCAAAGAAATGGTCTCCAGCTTTTTGATTCTTCTTATGTAGAAAGAAACTGGATTTTGTGCATATTTTCTGTAAATATAATAAGCAAAGACCTACCTACTTTTAGCCATTTCTTCCCAAAACAACAGCAATAGGTAGAACCAAACACAGATGACCCACTTGGATGTACACATAAGAACTCTTGAAGACAAATGCCATGCCTTCTTGTTCATTTTTGTTGTTGTTGTTTGTTGGGTTTTTTTGTCATCTGGATTACTTTAAATTGTATTTAGTAGCTAATCACATTTACCAAAGACAAATTTAAGTACTGATTAAATACAGTTATACAGAAAACACTGTGATGATAGATTGCCTATGTCATCGTGATCACTTCAGAAGTAAAGTCTACAGGAACTGCAAGTAAGAGGGCTCTATCAATATCCAGTGTACCTTCAACTTGAAGACTGATGGCTTTTCCAAGAGCAAAATAGTAAACAAGGATCAAAGCTACAATCAAAATTCAGGAACTCCTGTTATTTTTATGCTTGAGAAGGAAACTATAAAGACACGGGGATAAAACTAATAATTGTAAGTTTAACTAGGGTCCTATATTTATAATGCACTGAATCTGTAACAAGTGGAATTAGACTCTACATTCCAGATTGTAAAGCTTCACATAGCAATACCCAAATCTTATTCTAATTATGCAAACAGATTTACAGCTTTGTATGATACAGAAATAGTTTTAGAAAGTCTGTCTCATACAAGTTTGACTATTCTGGACATCCAGTATCTGCTGGACTGATTTGAGTTGCAAGTCTGACATTTTTAAATTCTTGTCAACTGACACAAATTATGGATGCCTCTCAATGCCTTCTTGTTGCTGTTTAGGTGGCCTGACTTCATAGACATTTTTTGCTACCTCAGAAAAAACAGGGGATGATAGGGATTTTGAAGCAAGTGCTCAGAAGTTAATAGAATGTTTTAGACCAGAGAAAAAAAAAATCCTGTTAGAAACATATGTTCAGGTCAGATAGCTGAACAACAGGACAAGACTACTGATTTCTTTAGGTATGCATTTCGTCCCTGTGCTATCTAAGAGCACTGTGGTGTATCACAGATTTGCACCAAAAAAAATCTTAGAGTTTGTTTGAATAAATCTTTCTGGAAAACATTTCTGATTTTTAACCATACTTTGTGAAACATAGGCCACACTTGATATGAAAGAAGAAAGTAATATTTAGGTAGAATTATTGTGTCATTCTGTTATCAAACTAATTTCACCCAAAATTTTCTGTCAAGACTATGATGAGTAGATAATAAGGGAAGCATTAAGAAAACTAAAGGTGCAAGGATGAATTCTGAAAGGCAGAAGTTTCAGTCTGGCATATCTAGCTGATGTGTTAAAAATGTGTATGATACAAGAGAGAAATATATCATAGTACATTGAGAAATTAAATTTGTGAATCTTAAAGAATATTACTGCACACGTTTCAGTTTGCCAGTTAACTCCTGTGTCTTTTTCAGCTCTGTAACTGATACTAACTTTTAAGAAATTCTACAAAGGAAAGTTTAACAGAATTAAGAGAAATGCTTTCATGTAATTTCTTGTTCTCTCTTTCGCTTAGCTCCTTCTCTGCTTCCTCTCTGCCCTTTGCATCAAGCTCAATTTTCTTTTCCCTTCATTCAGATCACCCCACCAGGCTACCCTAGGCTTTCTATGGAATGTGCTTCATTGTGTTCTTCTCCTCCTCTTTTCCCATGAAGCCAGGCTTGACTTCTCCATTTTTTGATGTTAATAAGTTCACCGTGTTTTTTAGGTCATGGTTCTAGTTTTGTGGGTCATAGTTCCTAAATTCTAGTTCCCCTAGCCAGCATCTCTTGATACACACACATCTTAAAAATTGCTTCCTAAATACTTCTTCAGTTAAATAGCCATGAAATAATGCAATTAACTTTAACAAGATGATCAAGATGTGTACATATTATAAATGTGCAATTGTGCATTTCTTGTCCTTTCCCCCTGGTTCCAAAAACCCTGAACAGCACTTATTCTTCCTCTGGGCAGGAGATTGGCAGCTTCCTACAAGTGACACTGATACTTTTAGCTTCTTTTTCCATTGAATCTGTTTAAATTTCATCGGTGCAGATGTTCATACATCTTCTAAGGAAACAAAATTTGGTCAGAAAATTATTCTTTGTCAGAAAATAATAATTAATTTATCACCTGCTGTATTACAGCGAGAATACCTCAGCCCCAGAAACCATCCACAGGTTTGTTTCAAGGTTCAAAGTTTAGTATATCAGATGAGAATAACCCAAAATGAGGAACTCCCTCATCTCCTCAGCTAAATGTGTACTTTCAGCTTATTAAATTTCCCTTTCCTCAGCTCATGAGGATGTGCTGCATCAAGTTATGTGCTGGGAGAGCAATTAGAGTACCAGATGATATAGCACAACTGGACAGTCACATGTGATTGCATGATAAGAGAGGTTTTAAGACACACAGCCGCCAAATAATATGTCTTCAAAGAGGTCTTTTCAGCATAAATCCTTCCCTGAAAAGCACTGCCCCAGCTGTTGTGCAGAGTCCTGTTTTCTTGTCCATCCCTTGACCCATGTGCAAGGAGCAGCTGGTTACCAGATTAACAAGCCACCAACTAACTCTGTCTGGCATCTGAAGTCATGGAAAAGGAGAAAGGCCAAGGTACCATGCTAGGAATACATGAGGCAATTATGAGAATGGAGTCAACACTGTGCATCTTACAATCAGTGCATGCAGTTTGACAGTTTTGCATTCTAGCCAGTATCACAGCTTAGAGCTCATTTCACTGAGCAGCTGCAAAGTTTGGGAAGCTTCCAGCTCACAGGAAATTCTAAATTTTTTTGTTTGTTCATTTTGGGCTGATTCAGAACAAAAAACTTTTTTTTTAAAGAAGAAATTTTCTGGAAACTGTAAAGCTGGTTTTTAGCCAGCTCCGCTTCACAAACTACTACATGGCAGCATGGTACACCAATTACTGACACTTTCAGTTTGGCTTGAAAGTGGAATCTAAGTGCTGATAGCTATAAATGTCACTCTGAGGAAACATTGCCCAAATAAAATTATCCAAACATGAACTATTTAGGCTGTCCACTTAGTGTTCATAAATTTTAATAGATATTTTCTCTTGTTGATTTAAAAAAAAAAATATTGTCAGGTACCAAAATGAAAAAAAAAAATAAAAATTCTTATCTTTGAAATAATGATCCTAATCTCTTTTATCAAAGATTGACAGTCATCTACGCCTACAAATCTAGCTTTGCTGTAAATTGATTACATATTTATAAGTAAAATAAAGAATTGTATTTGACCTAGGTTCTTCAGCAATTTTGTCCAGGCCACACAGAAATCCGAAGCAGAAATAGAAAACTTTCTAGCATACCACATTAAATTTTACAGGATTTGCACAGGAACTTTTTTCTGCAACCTCATGCTTGAATGGCTTTATAAGAGTAGAAACTCTCATCAACACTTCTCACGTACAGGGTAAATTCAGTGTGTTTCATCATAATTTTAAACTAGCTTAGTTTATCTTTCTTCTGAAAAGTCAGTGGTGCTTGTAGCACCTATGTCATGTATTACCATGAAAAATATTTAAACAAATATGCATTATAGCCCCAAACAACCACCAGTACCATAGCACTTCTGTAAGACATTGAAACTGTCAAGAGATTTTGACATGTTCACGAGAATTGAATGAGCTTATCATTTTCAACACAACCCAGATGAGCACAACTGAAACAACACTTCTGAGGATACGTCCTACAAGTGGGATGCAGAATCACAGAATCACAGAATAGTTGAGGTTGGACAGCATTTCTGAAGATCATCTAGTCCAACCCTTTTGATCAAGTAGGGTCAGCTGCAGCAGGTTGCCCAGGACCATGTCCAGTTGGGTTTTGAATATCTCCATGGACGGAGACTTCTCAGCCTCTCGGGACAACCTGTTCCAATATTTGGCTACACCACAGAGAAGAATTTTTTTCTTGTGTTTAAGTGGAATTTTCTGTATTTCAGGTTTTGCCTATTGCTTCTTGTCCTGTCACTGGCCACCTGTGAGGAGAGTTTATCTCTTTCTTCTTTACTCCTCCCATCAGTTATTTATACACATTGATAAAGTTCCCCTGAGACCTCTTTTCTGCAGGATGAATAGTCCTGTCTCTCTTCATATGTCAGGTGCTCCAGTCCTTCAATACTTTAGTGGTCCTTTGCTGGACTAATTCCACCCTCTTGGACTTTCCACCATTCACACCTCTCTTGTACTGATGAGCTCGGAATTGGACACAGCACTCCAGATGTGTCTCACCAGTGCTGAGCAGAGGTAAAGGATCACCCTCCTCAGCCTGCAGGCAACACTCTTCTAGTAGGTGTCACAGTAGCACATGTACCTCGGTTTGGAAACCTACTACATCCTTTGTTGTAAAGCTGTTCCTACAGCAGAAGTTTTCAGCATCAACTGATATATAGTATTTTCATTAACTGTAATAAGAATTCAACACCTGTGAAAATTAGGAGTAAATACATTGCAACTAAACATGTAGTTGTTGGAGTCTGGGCAGAGACCTAGAAAACTCATGTTTGTAGACCTTCTCAATGCTTCAAACTCTGCCTGCTAATACTGGCTTTATTTTAGCTTTAAAAAATAGAAGTTAGCTTTCATCTCTTTTAAGTCTAGAAAATTTAAATCAAATCATGAAGTTACAATTTCATCCTCTTCTCATCAAAGCTATTCCTTCCATAGTGCTCGAGGCATATGAAATCTGCTCAGCAGTTTCAACTGGAGAATGACCTCAGACTATTCACATCACTAGAAAAGTAAACACCAAGTAGCTGTGGGTCACACTACAGCCATAATGCCATGGCCACTGCTCACTCCTGACTTTGTCCTGGTCCCAGTCCCAAGTGTGCACACGATCTCAGTAATGTCCTAATTTGCTGTTACCAAATTCAAACTGCTACATCACCAAGCACGTGTCCCATGCACAAGGCAGAACTAACAGGTAAGCAGAGATGAGACATGAGTCATTTTTTAACCTGCCACTCAGTTATCCTATCTTAAACCTGCCTGTGTGTATTAGAAACATTTACATTATTAGACACAGGTCTGCATAGCTCAGCATTAAATAGCAGATAAGGGGTGAGATGCTGAACCTGCCTCAGTTGTACTGAATGTGGAGACCATTTAAACCTGTTGCAAAATCAAGCGGATTTGCTTAAACTGATGAAGGCTTTTCTTCATCTGCCTTCAAAATATTAGCTATTGCCTCGTCTATCCATTGGCTCTCAGGGAGCTGCAAAACGACACGTAGTCTTTACTAGGGAAGACCTGGTGTCAGTGTAGTTTGAGAGATTACTTTTTCCTGTAGATTGGAGCAACAAATCTGAGGTTTGGACTTGTTTTACTTTCAAATTGTCATTATGAATTCTCAGATGTAATGGTCAACATCATTAACAATCTCTATAAAGACAGATAGGCTTAAAGACACACAGTTTAAAGACTTAAATTTGCTTATCACAACTCAAGAAAAAGACCTGGATAGTTGTATGAAATCATCAGCTTTGTGTTCAGTAGCTGTAAAGACAGTAAACACAAAATGTTAAAACTTTTAGGAGAAAAAAAAAAAAAAAGAAAACATAAACATTAAGCACCACTACAATGTTTTAGCTCTTTCTATAGCAATATCTTGTACGTAGGTGTCTTCTTTCTATTCCTAAAGTAAACGCAAGGAGGTGCAGAGAAAGATTACACAGATGATCAATGTT
Source organism: Cariama cristata (assembly GCF_000690535.1). NCBI lineage: Eukaryota > Metazoa > Chordata > Aves > Cariamiformes > Cariamidae > Cariama > Cariama cristata. The sequence goes on along the minus strand of NW_009637240.1, from coordinate 5,953 downwards.
TTGATTAAGTCTTGATTATATAAATTAGGATGCATTGTTCTGTAAAAAAAAATGTTGGAAGGTATTTTATGAAAGGTATACATAATATCATGGATGCGACTGAAAAAACTGAATAGGGAGTAGCCATTTATTCTCTAAGTATATCCTAGGGATGAGGGACATCCAAAAAAATTTTATTTTAAAGGAACAAAGGGAGTGCTTTTATACACAGGACACTCCTGAACTACAAAACTCATTACCACAGAATATAAAGGAAAAAATATGTATATAAAAATTATTTTAAGGGAATTAGAGGTAGTGACAAAAAATCAATTAATGGTTATCATTTAATGCTGCATCCAAACATCAGCTCAGAAAACCCCTAATCTTTAGGTTGATGGGTAAAGTGAGAATTATCATTATTCCTGTACCCATTTCACAGGTTTCAACAGCATAAGAAGCCACTGTCAGACACAGGATATGTGAAAACAATGTGTCTATTCTTGTGTTCCTGTGATTATAACCCTCTCTCCAGACCAACCCACCAATGGCCATTGTCAAATTAAATCAGTCGTGAATCATTTATGCAATACAGTTTGACTATGATCTGTGCAGAACAAAAAGAAAAAAATCACCTTAAAATAGCTCATCATGCTTCTGTTCAGATTTCAGATATGTCCTAGTACTGTATTTCCTCTTCCCCAAAAATGATTTTTCTTAAGTGTAAATAATGTTTGACAGACTTTACAGAACTCCTTTTTTTCCTCTCTTTTTTTTTTAAAAATTTTTTTTTCCTTAATAGGTAAAAGTTTAGCAAGGAACATGAACATTTCAAATACTAGTTTACAAAATACATGTGATGGAATGTATTTCTTAGCTTCTAGAAATGTCAACTACGAAAATGAGGGGATAAATTTTGTGACTGGAACAAAAGCAATGAGATGAAAATGTATGGGTTCTGTCACCATTGCTTGCCCTTTGCCAAACAAGCACTAGAGAATGACTGTAAGAAAAGATTCCTTCTCTTTTTCTGGCATGTGTTACTATCAACCTCTGATCTAAATGGCAGCTTTGTGGAATACTTGAATGCCAGATTCTGAAATCTGTTGTTATCAAATGATTTGTCTTCAACTCTACCTATTTGGTTTCATTGTTATGGTAAACTAAATAATGATTTCTCAGGCATGGGCTATTATATTTGTAATGCCAGAAAAAATTAAAATGCAACCAACATATTTTACTTTATCAAAGCACAGAATTTGGGGTTTGATTATACAATTGGAAATGTAAGTCACACTCAAAAAGTAGAAGTTAAGAAAGAACAAACTAAAAATCTATCTGAGATCAAGTTTGCGTTTTTTTTTCTAGCTGACATGCAAAGATCTCTGAGGTTTTTCTCATCTATGGAAGCCAAGGAGCCAGCTGAATAGTATTTCACTGCCAAGGTACTGCCTTTCAGAGTGGGATATGTTTGGGATTTAATAGTTAAGAGACAACTGAGTAGCACTTCAGGCTTAGCATACAAAACTAACTGAGCCTAGCTAAGCTCACTACTCCAAAACTGGCTAGAATAGGTTGCCTGAAGGGGCTATGACTCTCCATGAATGAAGCTTTTTAAGAATATATGATAAGAAATATTTATCAATAATTAATCTCACGTTGTTATAAAGGGAGGGGGTGTATAGCAACTTAGAATCCCTTCCAAACCTGTTTTTCTATGAACTGTTCTTTTATTTGCACTTTGCTGACATCCATGAGTAGCCTTTTGTGACACCCAAACAGAGAAAGGGGAAATCGTTCCCTGCTTTTACAGCTTCTACCACCAGAAATACCTAAGAGGTTACTACTTCGTCTGGAACATCTAAGTAATTGCTGTAACATAAAAAATACAGTGGAAAATTATTTTTTGGTTGAAATTTGAAAAATTCATACTATGATTGTAACACATTTTTGTGTGTGTCAGTGTGACTTGCCCACAATGAAAAAGTTAACCAAATCACACTAATTATGTCTGATAAGCTTGGTGTATGAATCACATTCATGAACATTCTTCTTTGGATTCTCCCTAATTAATTACAGTGTTTTTCTTTCAGAATAATTGCAAACTCTACAAAGTGAAACAAAATATGCCTTTATAGATCTGGATGATCTACTCTGGATTTAAATTTTTACAGCAAAAAGCAGAAATAGGCCCTTTTTTGTTTTTTGTTTTGTTTTTCTAATGAATATAGCTATTTTTCTAAACCCAATGTATATTTCACTAGTAAAATCCCAGGGATTTGGAAAGGTTGGTTTTATTTAACAGATTCTCATTTTGTCACTGATAAGAAAGGAAAGAAAAAATTTTAATTTCATTTAATTTCATTCCCATTGATTCTAGACTACACTCAAGTAATTTCAATAAGCTTTTGTGTTGTTTTCTGGAAATCAAATGTTAAAGAGAAAAAGAAAACATCTTTTTACAAGACCGTAAGAAATAACTTTCTAGAGAAGGACCATAGTCAACTAATCTAGTTGTCTGTTTATTCATAATAGAAAAAACAGTACTTTAAACCTTAAAAATCCAAATTAAAAATACTAGGAATTTCTCAATACGGTGCTTTACTACTTTTTGTTACTACTTTTCCAATATTTTAATGCAAGAAGAGTTGGGTCAGAAATTTATCTTGTCTCATGTGACAATTTTTAATACTGTTATACATATTCACCGAAAAAAAAAAGGCTAATATTGATAGTAATTTAATTGATCTAATGACTTCCAAAGTCTGATTAGACATTTTGTGAAAGATGAGAAATAAGCAAAAACCCTGTTTTATTTTATAAATGTTATATTTATTGCCTTTTATTTCCTTTGAGTATACTATTTTGTTCATATTTACAAGAACAAATATCCAATTTGCTGCTCTGTATTTTTATTATTTTGTGTGTCAGCACTGTCATCTTCCATTTTATACATAAAATAAATGATCTGAGATTTTTATGAGTCAAAGAGTATAACATTAAAACACTATTTGTCTTTATTTTAAAATGCTGTAGAAATACTTCTATATACTGGTTGAGGAGAAGTTAGATATGCTTTAATACAAGGTCACAATTTTTTTCATTTTCTTATCTTAAAGCAGCTTTTCATTACCATATGGTGTTACAACTCAGAATGCAGTAAATTGAGTAAAAAGCCAGAGAAAAAAAATCAGCTCTGAAACTGGGTATTTGACACAATGAACTTAATTGGTGGAAGTTAACTGAAGTAGTATTCCTATCTTAGGCTGTTAGTGGGATATTCTTGTTTAGAATTTTGCTAGTATTTAATTTGCTAATATTTCCAATTCTTGGTGAACAAGCATTTGCACTAGACATGATCTTAACTAATGGGCAAACCAGTCCCGCTTCTTTGCCTTTAAATAGACAGATTTGTGCTATTGTATGTCTCTCTGAAAAAAAAAAATAATCCTAGAAACACTGATAAAACCCCGCAAGCATTCACATTTTAAGTGCACTATAATAAAGTGTCCAAGTTCTCTTTTTTTCATTTGTCAAATAAAAGCATATTTTAGTTTTTTATTGTGCTTGCAGAAAAACAATAATTGATGAACACCAGAAGGGCTTTCTGGGGCATATTATACATTTGACAAAGTCTAAGTAAGCAGAAGAAGAAACCACAAAGGATATTGATTTTCTAGGAAAGGGCAAGACTGATATTTCTTCATTTGAAGGTTTTGCTTTTCCACTGAATACCACAAAGGAAATCCAGCATATAAGGAAAAAACATAAGAAAACAGTATATCATAGAAAAAAATGAATTATTTCAGAAATAAACCACTTCACATGCCATCTTACTGCCCGTAATGGGAAAAAAAAAACACTTAATACAGGCAAATAAAGCCATTTCTCATCTGTAAAAATATTAATCCATTCTTCTCTGCTGCATATCCTTTCTCTGTTTGTGTCCAGAAGTGTTTGATTTCCTTTAATGAAGCAAACATCAGAATTCACCAGAACATCTGTGTTGAATGTCAACTTTAACACCTCCAGTGTGTTTCCCAGAGATGTCCTTTTTCCTGGTAAAGGTTTCATGGGTAAGGTAGAATACCAGTGAAAAGTGAGAAATAACAAAATTGTACCCTGGCTAGGGTACAAACATATGGACGGCTGAGGATCAAGTTCTTATCCTGCTCAATTCAAAACAATTCAAAACCCCTCAGACACAGGGGGACAAGAGCACTTACCCCACACTGAAAGCTCTGGATTTGTCCTGAACATCAATCTAATATTGTGCTCCACAAAGACTTCTGGTTTCCTTCCAGTGGAGAACAAAAGCAAATTTCAGAATCTCAGAAGTCATCGTGCAACAGAATAGTCAACCTGCCATCAGCTGCATAGGGAACAGATTTTCAATGTCAGAAAGTGGAACAGCTTATGCCATCTCCTTTTATAGTCATGAAATATTTATGTGCTTGGTCTTTTGGCTCTTCTCTTTGAGTTGGTTAAGGAAACCTCCTTCAGAGCAGCAAAGGCATCAAAGAAAGCCTTAGCTCTACCATTTTCCCAACTTTTTTTCTTGTGTCCCTGTTGTGTATGGGCTTTTCAGTCACCGGGAAGAAGAAAATAGAGGGCATGGAGACCACTGTGTCTCTCTTTAGTTCTTCCTTTTCCTTGCTGGATGGCAAAATTTGGAATTCTGCAGTGATTAGACTGAGCTGCATCACCATACTCAAATGCTAATTGTTCCTGCCAGGTATGAAAAATGTTGAACATAAGCTGGTACAAAACTTAGACTTGCTACATAAGGAGTCATTGCTGTAGCAATACAAGAACATCATGGACAATCAACAGCTAGCTTTTAGGAAAACTAAAATCAGATGGGAAGAAATGGAAAACTGGGACAATTTAGGTAGCCTTTACTTATCATGACCTCATATAAAAAATGCAAGTGACTGTAATAAAAGTAGGACATAGAGCTTTTATGCCTATAAATACATTTTCATATTTTCATTATTATTTATCATCAGGATGGCCTTTAAGCTACAGTTTATGCTTTTTTGAAATATACAACTCTGACCTGTAGGAGTATAAAATGCTTTCTTTAGTATGAGAACAAACAAGTGAAATAAGTTGATTGGGCTAGGGTGAAGAGTCACTTCTAGGTAGTCAAAGAGAATCATACTAATTCTTTTGTATCTAGCAAAACAATGCATTATTTAAGACAGAAATCTGAACGGTATCCATAGCACATTGAGTTGGTGTCTACCCTAGTGCTTTAAATGAAGAGACTTGTTTTGAATTGAATCTCCAAATCTTCCCCACTTATTGGGGTGGAAGACCATATCACCCTGTACTCTTAAAACACGTGGACTGGATTCTTTTCAGACTAAACTAAACTACATAGTCTAGCAGTGCACCTCCAGCCACTGAAGGGAATTCAGTCTATGTGGCCAGACTAGAGCTAGTATAAGCAGGGCTGCTGGAACATATGATTACTAATGCTGTCCCAGATATTTCACTCAGCAAATCAACTTCCACTGCACAGCCCAACTTTCTGCTGCAGATATAGCCAGAGTAAATTTTTTCCTTATTTTCATGTCCATTTTAAAACATCATCCTTTCTGCAGGTTAAACGTCCATTGATCACAAGTCTGTTATGGGAATATTCCTTTATAAAAGCATCCAAATTATTTCTATATTATAGCACTGTAGTACTATGAAACCGAAGAGTTCAGGAAACCGGTTTGCAAGATAAACCTTGCCTTCTGTTGCTCTGCCATGAGCATGTACAGGTGGCTCTGTCATCATTCCTGTGGAATTGCATTTGATGTATCATTTTGACATATCACTTATTTTATAAAAAAACCCCAAAACTTATTTTAACCTTATTATAGTGGAATTCCTTCATTATTTAAATGTTAATATATAGGAAAGAAGCTACTATCTGTTCTCAGGTATACATTTACCTGAAACTAGAAAAAAAAAAGAATAT
>NW_009637239.1:0-10172 GCF_000690535.1 Cariama cristata | reverse complement strand
ACAACAACAGAACAAAACAACCCCCCAAATCCTGTCAATGGCATTAATTCCTCATGCTTCCAATACAAGAATGACTTGGGAAATAATTAAATTTTCCATTAGGTAAGTTGAAAGCCTGTATCAAAACCAGGTGCTACAGCGGCAGTAGATAGTGTCTATGGCTCAGCTGTGACAATCTTAACAAAAAAAAGAAGCCTTCTTACCTAACTTCAGACACTAGCATCTTAGACATCTTCATGTGAGCTAGTCACTCCAGACTCCTTTTATGGTCAGTGAAGTGTGTGTTCACCTGAAGTGAAGGGTGCAGGTCACCTGAATCTTTGAAGACATCTACTAAGGACAAGACAAACTGCACTCTGATTCTTTCCAGTGGTTAGAAAGGGACACCGGGGTAACTGCTTCAGAAGCAGACACATCAACTGCAGATGCCTGTTGTTATCCAGGCAGACCCCTTGAACACTGACATGAAGCAGTATACAAACAACAGGGCAAGCATCCAAAAGTGCAAATGTCTTTGGGATGATTAAGTATCTGGGAGTGGGGAGGCTGCTGGGAAGCCCCACACAACCCCATACTTGCCTGGAGGATGTGTCATCAGATGATAGATAGTATCTAACTTGTTCAAATACTTCCACTCATAGAGAAATACAACCTAATGGCAAAAGTTCACACATTAAACTTCCTCTGTATGCATTTTATATCTCAAATATAGGCCTCTGACAAGAGTATTATATATGAGACCATAACTAATTTAGCTTCACATTCTCCTCACTATCTTGGGTGCTGGTTATACTTCATTAGTTTATTTGATTTTTCAACATCCTTCCCGCTAAAAATTTCAGTCAAAACAAGTGAAATGACTCAAGAGACACTGAAAGATGAAAAATATGTCTCAATTCAACTACCTTTTTTTTTTTTTTAGGTATCTACTATTGATATAGGAAAACAGAGTGAAAAGATAGAGGTAAAATTTAAGTTATAGGATAGAGGTGAGTAAAGGAAAAGTATTTAAAGCCCTCGTTTTTTGGATTCAGGGTCTGCTTTGGATGAAACCTCTTGTTCCTATTAGTCCAATGAAAATCAAATGCAGAAAAATTAATGCAGTATTGTCCTCTTGAGTCTGCAGACAGCCTGAAGCAAGAGTTCTGCTTCAGGAAATAGGAAGGATGCTCTAAACTCATCCAATGAAGTGGAAGAATGATAAAGACTGGAGATGAAGGCTGAAAATATGCTACCTAGTTTTAGGTGTCTGATAAAGCTACTTAAGTCAAAAGTTGAGTTTTCTCTAGGCTGTGCGTACTACCAAGGAAGACAGATGGTTTCCTCTAGAGACGGACTGGAGCATCTACGGAGATCTCTTTGTTTCCCTCACTCTTCTGGGAAATTTTACATGATTAAGCTCTTTTTATAGGCACTTCCATTCAGTGTCATCACTGTCAGAAGTTACATGGTATGCACTCCTTTTCACCCTCCTCTCTGCCCCTCTCCATCCAAATTAATGAATGAAAAATTATCTCTGTAGGTTAAGATGAGGTACTTATCCCACAGTTCAAAGCTGTTGACCGAACTCCTTGTGCACCAGAAAGGAGGCCACACATATGCCATAACTTTCAGCTTTTCCTCTGGCAAGAGGGTGGTTTCTCTGATGCAGTCATCAGCTTTTCTGATGCCATTAGACTTTGATTGCCCACCTTCTATCCAAACCTTGCTATGTAAACCTAATACAAACAAATTTCTTGGTGTAGAAAGGATTGAATCATGTGTTGCCATGAGTAGATTTTGCCATGTTTCCCATAATCAGGAACACTCATTTATAGTGACAGAGTGCTCGACATTTTACTAATGTCTGTGATATGCTTCAAACTGGAGATCTAATAATGATCCAAAGTACAAGAAACGTTTTGTTTTGTTTTGTTTTGTTTTTTCTTTTTTGCAAATGGAAAAAGCCCACTATTCCACTTAACCTATTTATCAATCTCACATTTGATACTAGTGAAGTATTATTTCTTTATCATAAGGAAGTTGCTGTGGTGTTTCCAGTCTGTTACGCAGAGCACCTCCACAATTCTTGCCACAGAGTTTAGACCCACCTGGGGACATCAGGGATCATGGAGCAGGTTTTGTCTCCTCTCCTCTCCTCTCCTCTCCTCTCCTCTCCTCTCCTCAAGTATTATTTCTTTATCATAAGGAAGTTGCTGTGGTGTTTCCAGTCTGTTACGCAGAGCACCTCCACAATTCTTGCCACAGAGTTTAGACCCACCTGGGGACATCAGGGATCATGGAGCAGGTTTTGTCTCCTCTCCTCTCCTCTCCTTTCTTCCTCTTTATGTGATTCTCCTCCTAAAGATATTATTTCCTCTTGTTGCAGAGAAGGGCATGGATGTGCTGTAATACTGGCAGATCAAGAAAAAGCAATGACCGCATTTTGTTTCCCTGCTTCTACATTGCTTCAGGGGAAATTGTTTGTGGCAATCTTACTTTATGTGCAGACTGCATCCCACCCTCCAATAGCCAGCCTATGCTGAGGGGCCATTCCCCCTCCTGCTTTGTTCCTCACTCTATTTATCCCTAGTTCACTTGCACAGAGGGAAGAGTTGCAGACCACAGAAATACTCTTATTTTATGTGTCAGAGTCTGCAACACTGGAAGCTGATTTGATGAAGTAAATGGTATTATACTGCCCTATACCAGTGACAGTAGGTGACAGATGTATCAAAAAAAAAAACCCCTCAGCTGTTTATTTATGGTTTTCCTAAATACTACCGACAGTACAACGTTCAGTTATCATTTACAATTTAGTGTCATAGATAATTTACAGACTAACGTGTTACCATTCAGGGAATTGAATACTTATTGTTTGTTTAAGCCTGTGAAAGTCCTGACTCACGCGTGTCAGACTGCCAGCATGCAAGCTGCCTTGGGTCAGGGCAGATGCACGAGTGCCATCGTCGGGCACGGCGAAGGGCAGGAATCCCTGCTCAGAAAAGTGAGCTTCCACTTTAGCTCTGGCTTTGTTCCCCTTTGCTATCAGGCTAGACAAAAAGCAGAAATAACACGTCTGGATAGCTGGTGTTAGGTAGGTGCCAATCCCTTACCCATTCTCTTGGTCAGTACGAGCAGTAATCAGCAACCGCTGGCCCCAGCACCCCCACCTGCGGCATATGGAGTGGACACCAAACCGTGAGGGTGGTCTGGGCTACAATCCAGCACAGATCCAGTTGCAGAGCTCAAGAAGGCCCTCACTGCACTCTATTGCACACAATTTTGGTTATTCAGGAATAACGTGGCAATATTGTTGTAAAAAATATTAAAAAAAGAAAAGCCAAAGAAGTGAGACTTGAATGATTTAATCAATTTTGCTAATTTTTAGTGCATTTTAATGATAACTACAATAAAACCACAGTTTTATCTTTTTTTTTTTTCCAAAGAGAAATACAATCTCAGCATTTCCAGAATGAAATAAAGCTAAATTGCATTAATGAATCACCAAAGTATGACCCCATAGAAACAACAAAATGCATGTAACCATGAACACAAAGATTTTTGGAAAGACTGAGCAAAATCACTGTCAGTAAGGAAATTACTTCATATGGATCTGATGCTGACTTTTCAGCTTTCTATCCCTCCGTCCATACTTTTCCCCTTCTTCATCTCTTTTGAAAGGGCTACATGGAAAGTGCAGCTCATTGTTAAATGATCTGAGAAAACAGGCAGAAAAGAGAAAAGGGCAAGATAATTTCACTTGTATAGATGAGCAGACAGAAAAACAATAACAAGGCAGTCAGTTGAGCAAACAGAGACTATGGCAGTGAGACAAATGGTTATGTACACACCATTGTCAAAATCTGAGGTGCAAATAAATTTGTGGGGGAGATATTAATCAAGAGATTATTCTCATCAAACAGGTTTGCTTATAGAAAGACTTTTATCCATGCCTGTAATATACTGAAATACTAAAACACTAAACAGAAACAGTAATCTTGTTCCTCTATGCAGATTTGTAAATCTAAGCAGAACCTTTTTGCCCCATTCAATTACAGTTTTAAACTAAATCTTCCTCTGCTCTGAATTGCCATGTTTCCAGGGCATTCACGGTACTTTGTTGACGTACACTACCTGAAGCTTGGGTTCTTTGCACACAGTTTAGTGATGGCGAAGATATCAAAATGAAGTTTGGAGATGAAGCCCTATCTCTGTTCAAGATGCGATCTCAACATCGGGAATGCAAACTTTCCCGCAGTACGTGAAGATATTAGGAGCAAGCAGCCAGCAGTAGAAGCAAGCGTATAAAGATTATAGTGTCTTCTTATTTCCAAAAGTATGTTTACAAGAAGGCACTCCAAAAGGCCATTTAGTCTGTTTTCCATTCTGGTTTAACCTTTAGCTTCTGAACTGGCAGGAATTTCTCTTAAAAAAATCTTCAAATGTGTGAAAGTGCCTCTTAGATCTGGTTTGCTCGGAGGATGTTCAATACACAGATCTGGTCAAATTTAGCAGCAGCTGATCACGTAATTCCTTTAGTGCCATCCGAAAATGGTATTGATCAGGAAATCTTAAAAAATGCTCTTTGATATTAAATGCCTGGAACCCATAGGTTTAAAAATTAATTTACTCTTTCAAGGTTTGTCTCAATTCAGGAAACCATTTTAGTACAAGCAAAAGGCCTACTGAAGGTAGCAAATGTTAAGATTATGTTTAAAATTAAGAACATAGAACCATAGGAAAGAATGTGACCAAAATCCCAAAGAATTCCATGCCTTTCTGCAAGGTAGGATTAATTATACCTAGATCTCCTCGGAAAAATATTTGGGCAATGTCTGCCCAAAGATCTGCCAGTGATTTAACGATGTCTCAGGCAATCTATTCCAAGGCTTGTCTCTACTATTAGAATCTGTTCTCTAATATCTAACCATAATCTTCTTTTTTGTTATTTAAGCACATTGCTGCCCACCAGTGAAGAGGAGGGTCTTCCTTCCTAAGACAACTTCTGATGTACCGTAATGTGGTCATCTCATTCTTCTTTTATAATAATTTTAATTTATGCTTGTTTTCCTCATCGGTAAAGTCATATGGCCTTTGGTCATTCTCTGCTTTACTGTCTTCGATGAGTTCTTATCTTCCTCAAAATTTTGTGACTAAAGCAAAATGCAGTATTCCGGTAAGGTTACTGTCATTAGAGCTGAGTTTCTCCAGTGGATTACTTCAATATCGGAGTGGAAATTGTGGAAGCGGGATTTAGCGAGCTGAGCACAAGTTTTTATGTGTGTCCTTTAGGTTCAATTATGTGATAAAAGCAGGAGTTGTGAACCACAGGAGAAGCCGTCTACGTGTTGATAACACACATGACAAAATACAAAGAAGGCAGTTGTCAAAGATAAGCTTGTTAAAGATGGTCAGTAAAGGTGTGTTAATAATAGCAATTGCCAACTGTGTTGAAAATAGATCTTTTTAGCACGTAATATCATAAGCATTTCTCAGTCAAGAAAACTAAGCTGGTGATTGTGGCAGCAAGGCTTAGGTGATTGTGGATCACAAAAATATTGACATGTTATAATTGTTCGATCACACAGAAATGTGAAAGTGGCCTGTTTCTGAAATCGACTGTCAAGAAAGCATTTGCGCTGAAGTGGTTAAGATATACTTGGTGATTCTCCAATTCTTTGAGATATCTTATTCTTCACATTGAAATATGCTTCCTTCATTTCAGTGAGACTGAGGATCAATAGGAACATGCATCAAGTTATATGTCCAGAAATTGATTGCGGTAATCTGTTTAATTCCAATTTAAGAAAGCATTATAAGGAGAAGCATTTCACAACAAATTGTCTGACTTCCTGGCATCTATTAACACTTCTCAGTAAACAAGCTGTACAAATGGAAATGTCCCCATGGACATTTAAGGAGGATGCTCATCTAACCTTTGAAATAAATAGAGCAAAGTTTTCATCCAACACCTGGGTGTTAGAACTTGTGTTGTTTAATGTTTGACTCGGCTTCCCACCCGTTAGCAGGGTTTATATTCAACCGTTAGCATACAAGATGCCTGCTCACATGGTGTGGCATTGCTGCCTTTCCATTGCTGTGCCGAACCTACCCAGCTAATACGACCCATCTCCTCTGGGTTATGCCCTGTTTAAGAAGAAGGAGCTAATGAGCAATATTGTAATGTAGATTTTAAAGCGGTTGTGAGAAGAAAGAATCACTGATGCAATTGAAAGCTTGTTTTACTTTTAAAAAATCACCTTTGATTCTTGAGCTTTTTAGTATTTTCTCTCTTTCTAAAAGCATTTTAGTCTGGAAAGCTGCACACACTCCCATTAGCAACATGTTCAGTGAAGAGCATCTGGGGAAAGATATTTGTTGTATTAGAAAAACATATAAATATTCCCACATTTGCTTTGTGTGATAACACTTAGCAGCTGTATTGTAAAACCTCATGCTTTGCAGAACACAGTCCATCAGAAGAGACATGTGTTTTGGTTCATCTGAGAGAGAGATGACTATAAATCACCAGGTGGTAATAGGAATTGTCTGGGAAAGCTCTGCTCAGCAGCAGAGGGATGGAGGCACAGAGAAGAGCTCGGTGGGAGGGCGGCTTCCCTGCCCACCTGTCGCTCAGCTGTGGCTCCAGCACTGTCATTCCATCCCTGCATCCTTACAGCCATGTGTTCCCTATTTTAATTTCCTACCCTGGCAGGACAGCTTCTCCCTGCCCTTGACACGGCTCCCACCTCCCCAGGCAGAGATGCTTTTGCCTCGTTTCACCCATCTTTGCCTCAAGCAGAAGAGCTCCCCATCCCTTTCCTACCACCGACTTCCCTGCGTAGGCTGCAGAGCTACTTTATTTACTGACCCCCCATTAGAGAGCTGCCTGCCTGTTAATAGGTGTGATCTCATCAGCGGAGCAACCCCGAAAATCCTTGTAGCTTTTCTGTTAGGGACAGGCAATGCTCAACAGAGGTGAGAATGAGTGTCTTGGTATCACAAAATGCTTCCCTAATGGAGGCTCAGACCTTGGAGGTGGGGAAAAGCAGAAGTGGTCAGGGTGTGACATGGGATCTGACTGTCTGTCTGCTTTATATCAATGGAAGTGGGAAGTTGCTAAGAGAGCTGTGATGAGCTCCCAGCCGGGTAAATGTTGGTGCCTTCCAAACTCCACAGGGATAATTCATCTGCTTTGACAATTCCCTGAATTTCTGGAAAACTAAGGTTTTTTGTAGCCACTTTTTCAGCTTTTATCTGGCCTAGAAAGGCAAAACTGTTTTTGAATATTTTGTTTTTCCCCAGGTAGAAATCTTGTCTATCTAATCAGCCAATGCCGTCTAGCCTTGCAAAAGGTCTCACTGGTTCATGTTTCTTGTGAAAGTTTGTTTCCAAGCAAATACCCTGTTGTCCAGTTTATTTTGTCTTCTAGTCGTGACAAAGAGCCAAATTTTGGCCCAAGAATCCTGATGTTGTCGCATCTTCTAAGATAGAGCATTGAGTGTTCGATGTTTTTAGAAATGTGAGTCTCCTGCAGCAACAGTCCTAAGAATCAGCTGACATTTGCTTTGAGGTACTGAAATTTAATTAAAACAGAGGAGGGGTAAAAGGATTGTACTGATATGATTACTTTTATGTCTGTCCATTTTATTTAAGAACATTTCTGTGTTTCAGGCGTACTTTTTGGGACTTATACTGTGGTTGTGAAATACTAAATTCCCATACAAGCTCTGAGATAATTCCATTGGATTTGTCACAAATACGTGCAGATAAGGCCCTGCATGGCACCGCAATGAGGTACTAGAGGCACTGGAAGCAAGCAGATGCAACTGGAGATGCGATCACAGATCCTTTCATCCTGCTGCTGGCTTGCATTTTGGACCCTAAAGAAGATTTCTGTGAGTCTGAAAGGCTGGAGGGGCTTTTGTATGCTACATTATTTGGAAGTGATATTGCAGGATGATGTCTGCAGAGGTCAGCTATGCATCTACAGTGTTGAACCTGGGGTCATGGTGGGTCCCTTATTGAGCATCACAAGGCACCGCTGCTTCTGGCTGCATCTCAGACTCCTCCGGGAGCAGAAAAAGAAAGGAGTTAAAAGGTACTGTGGTTCCAGATCTTTTGTGTGAGAAGAGCCACTTGACACCAGTAAAGATTACAGCCAAGCGTATGATATCTGCCAGAGCGTGAAAAGCTTGGAATCAGCGAAGGCAATTACTCACCAAGCAGCACCCGCAGCTCAGGGAAGGGGAGCTGCTCCTGCAGCATCACACAGTGATGGCCTCCGACAGAGCCGGTGGGGAACCAAATACTTGTCACCTCTCCCTAGCGTTTGGTGGAAACAGGGCTTCTTTTCCCTGAGTGGGTGCAAAGGGACACGGATGTGAAGTTCACACTTTTATTCTCTTACCAGAGATCAGAGATACCTTGACATGGCTTCTGTTCCTGGAGTCATTCAAGAAGAGCAACGAGAAGAGGGGTATAGTGTTCACTCCTTCCTCAGGCCTTTTATTTAGAAGAAGCACTGTGAACAATAGGATCGGAAACAGGGCTTCTTTTCCCTGAGTGGGTGCAAAGGGACACGGATGTGAAGTTCACACTTTTATTCTCTTACCAGAGATCAGAGATACCTTGACATGGCTTCTGTTCCTGGAGTCATTCAAGAAGAGCAACGAGAAGAGGGGTATAGTGTTTTTGTTTATGCCTTTTATTTAGAAGAAGCACTGTGAAAAATAGGATCAGGTTTTTAAGCCCTTTATCCCATATGGTATTGGGATAACGAGGTCATACAGACGTGCCGTATTGCATCTTTCTTGTGGGAAAAACAGAGGACACTGGAAAAATCAAGATTGTGATACATAAAGATTGTAGGGTTTTTCTAATAGGCAGCTCTTACTGCACTTTTACTATGGTCATTTTTAAATGGAAGGCATGCAATACATTCGTGGTTTGTTTTTGTAAAGTGTTATGAAGCTTAGAACATGGTTAGCTTTATGGATAGTGCACACAACCTAGTTAATGAAGGGAAATGAATCTATACTAGATTACAAGCATCCTTCTATCAATCTGCATTGGAGAGGATAGAAATGTGTACTTGGCTGGACAGAAATAACAGAGGTCTGGTGACTTCAGCCAGTTACCCCACAAGGTCAGCAGCATAACCCTTTTCTTTATTCAGTATTAGTCACTGGGCAAGGATCACGGCAGCAACAGACATGTAAAAACACAACAAGACTGACCACACCTGAAAGTTTACAATCCGGGGAGGTTGTTATCTCCCTCGGACCTCTATTTCCTTCGCTAGTCTTCCTCGTGTTAAATGTACTTCCAAGTTGGAAAACACTGGCGTCTCTTGGAGCTGCAGCCCAGCTATCCCCAAGAGTCCTGCGCGTCGCAGCGATGGGGTCCGGCAGCCATCAGGTCTGGCCCTCCTTAGGTCTCCGCTTCTGGGAGCGGGCTTTTGTGGGAACGGTCACGGTAGGAACGAAGGCTGTTTCCAAGGCATGTTTCTCTCTAGCACACGGAGTAAAGTCTTTGGTGGCGAGGGCATGAAGATGTGTGCAAACACGGGACGGAAAGTAGAGCAGTTTCCTCCCAGGTCTGAGCAGAAGCCCCAATACCGCCTGTGTTTCTGCGGTCCTTACAAAGGTGCCCGGACCTCTCGGTTGCTGTGCACAAGTGCCTCAAGGGAGATCTCTAGCTTTGGTCAGCACAAACCCAGCTTTTCACAGCCTCCATGAATAATGCTTTTGGATCTCACCAAATGTATTCTACATCCACAGGTGGAAAGGCAAAAAGGATAGAACAACACTATTTGCTTTGTGCCCTGCCTCCAAATCTAATCATGCAAAACAACTGTTTACCGCTAAATAAGGTAGTAAAGAGCAAGGGATAAACTGGGATCATTATTTTGCTTCCAATTCAGAATTCAGACCTAATGTGGGCAGAAGATACTAACATATTGCAAACATCGTGTGGCTGCTATGAATGAGCTGATGCTCTCGGTGTAAACCTTCACTGATCTCAGAAGAAAACTACCCAGAACTGGCTCTTGAGGATGGGCACTTGCTTCCAGTTTGGGTTGGACTCTCACACACCCTAATCGTCCAGGACATTGTACACACCTCAGAAGATCTTTACAGGCATGGACACCCCACTCAGGAGGGAGTGGATTTACTATTAGCTATTCC
>NW_009637238.1:106395-121985 GCF_000690535.1 Cariama cristata | reverse complement strand
GCTGAGGGAGATCAGCCCGCCTCTGTGAAAACCAAATCCCGCAGTGCTCTTAGCTGAAATTAGTAAGATTCCAACAGAAAGTTTATGCTGGCTGCTTTTTCGTCCTTGTTTCCCCACATTTTGTTCCGTTTTCCTTTCCCCGTTCCCATCTGCCGCCTCTTCCTTTGGTTCTTAAACGGGTCCAGCGCACCGCGGTGTCGGGATACAGGCGATGCTGTGTAACACAGGTACGAGGCACACGCATCAGCCTCGCATCCACGGCCAGCAAACACGGGATTTCCGAAATCTCTGGGCTTTGTTAAGTACTGCAACAGCTCCACGCTTTTTTTTTAGAAATGCAACTCTGATTAGACTTTTACCGCAACAACTTTTTGTGGATTTGGTGGTGGTACAATCTAAAAAACCATCCCCTCCAGACTCATGATCAGGACTTGCCAGAAACATGCGAAATGCTCTTGCTACCGGCCCAGCCCAGAGCTGGTGTCAAAGCCAGAGGATTTGGGGATGGAAGCTGGGAAGCTCTGTGAACAGATTTTGACACCTCAGGCTGATAATGAGCAAGCAGTATTTTGTATATACGTAACATTCTTAAATGATCTCTTACTTTAGAGAAACCTCCCAGTAAAATGAGACATAGTGTGCCACACACTGGGGTGTCTTTGGGGGGTGCGTGAAACTGCAGCCAGGGGAGGTAAAGTCGATCCAGGAGGAAGCAAAGAGGAAAAAGGACAGACTAGAGCCAGAAGCCATGGCACAAATCTCCCAAAGAAACTGCTGATTTGGAGTCTCTCACTGCATGAGACTCCAGCTTCAGGCATCTCTGAAGCATCTGTTCTTTCAAGAGGGGGGCTGTTGAGCACTATTTGATACCATATCAAAAGCTACACTCCCAGTACAGCAAGCTATTGCTCAAAAATAAAATTACTTTTAAAAATTCAGGCCCCAGGTTGAACTCGTTCTCTGGTTCTGTCTCTTGGTTTTCTTCCCTATTCCACTTTTTTTTCTTTTTTTTTAGGTGATTTGAAGAAACTGTACAAAGCATGTGTCCAAAAAGTAGGGATAACAAAATAAAAAGTTTTGCTAAAGATTTCGGGCTGTACTTAGAGCAGCCTGAAGAAACACCAGGCAGGCACTCATCTCCTCCAAGCAGCTGCCCAGGGGCGCCTGTGTTCAGGCCTGGAGGGACGAGTCGAAGGCCCATCTCTCTTTGCAAGGG
Organism: Cariama cristata; assembly: GCF_000690535.1. NCBI lineage: Eukaryota > Metazoa > Chordata > Aves > Cariamiformes > Cariamidae > Cariama > Cariama cristata. The sequence continues at coordinate 120,769 of NW_009637238.1, read as the reverse complement.
AGGGACCGGCAAAGGGAGAAGGCTGAGTGCCTGCTGTGCTCACAGCTCAACACCTACTCCAGGAGGACTACAGAGACCTTGAGCTGTGGTTGTAAATCTCATTGTGACTTCAGATGTCTGCCTGAGCTCTTTTAAGTGCTCATTTTCAGAAGATTTGAATTTCCTGGAAGGAAGTCTGCTTTAAATCATCTCAAATCCGGTATCTCCAAAGTCAAAATTAATTCTGCACATCTTACCTCAGACTCAAAGGCAGGTATTGCTGCAAACAGATGGCAAAAGAGATTGAGCTGGTGAGGAAAAGACTGGTCTTCTGCTCAGTGTGCAGAAAGCTGCCGAGGAAGCCCTGTATGGGATCCGGCCCTGGGTGCAAACATCTGCTCCAGAGAGGGGAGAGCAGTCAGACAGTGTTGACTCCAGTGATACCTAGAAAAATGCCATTTCCGATGGAAGCCAAATGCGGAGTAAAGGCACACAGCAAGAGGGTCCAGACGCAGTCACCTCTGGGCACCACAAGTGCGGCATCTGGGCTGGCCTCTAGCCTGCAGGACTTGCTCACATTAGCCTCCTTCACCTTATCGGATTTATTGGATTTTGAGCAATAAAAAACACATTTAGCAAGCATATCAGGGGCTCAGCAGTGGTCTTTCACCTCCCTCCCTCATATGCAGGCAGGAGTGAAACTTAATGGATACAGATGGGAAAAAAAATCACCAAAAAATGAGACTTACGATTCAACCTGAAGGATCTTTGGTTGGTCCTGAGGAGGAGCGAACGAGTAAATGGCTGTTTGGGAAAAGAGCTAACAGTCTAACTTTCACCATACTCTGCCTTATGCCCAAACATTTGTTCTGAAAAGAAAATGATGGCTTTGAGTTATTGGCACGAGGAACAAGCAGAGGCAAGCAGAGGCAACCTGGAGGATTCAAAGACGTTCTTCTTCATCTTGAAATATATTTGTGTTTAACAATCTCAGATGGGAACTACTTTAAGCCAAAAGAATGAACTCACCATATTTTTAGTTGGACTAAGTATCCATGGATTTTCATAAGGTCCTTTGAGAACTTTGCGTAAAGCTTTTATGCTTGATTTTATGCTTCACAGTGGCTGACCTTCCATGCAAGCCGCAAAACCAGCTTTAAGCTAACACAGAAATCTCTTCCTTATAATAACAAAGAAAAAGCAGCTTGGGTAAAAAAGCTGCCAAAGACAGAGATAAGATCAATAATTTGCTGGCATTGTTTTTAAATGAACTTCTACAAATTTTCATATATCTATTCCTAGAAAGTATAAATTTTGCTGATTAACCTCCTGCTCTCACAAGGTGGAACCTAATTACAGTATGAACCTAACAAGGGTGATCAAGAGTTATAATGACTCTATTAAGTGCATCGTTTGTCATTATAAAATATCTCAGAAACAAGTTAGATCAATAGAGTGGGATTCCACAACATGCTGACTGAAATCCTTCAGAACACCACTCCACTGCTTACTTCTCCGCTAATGTCATTCACTGCCATCCCTCTGGTTCCTCGACGCAGCCGTTAATCCTCCGTAGTATGTAATCTTCTCTGGGAACCGGCTGCTTAGAAAAATGCAGTTCACCCGGGATGTTGACTGCTAATGCGAGTATCCACATTAGCCCTGCAAGGAGGTTTTCAAAAAGTTCAGTGCCTTTAGGGTGCAATTAAATAACTGAGTGATTACCAAAATATGCCGGGGAATATTAAAGCTGTGAGCAGATGCCTATGTTACATATTGCAATAGAGCAGGTGGTACCTGCTGGCGTCGGAGCAGCCCCTCAGTGCACTGAACGAACCTCCTTCCTGAAATATTTAAAATGAGTAGGAAATCAACATGGTCAGCCTGGAAAATTGATTAAGCTATCCAGAAAGTTTAAGTGAAAAGAAAATCCCTGTTTCTGATAGAAAACCCTGCCTGACTCAGTGTCCAAACACAGCAAGTGGCCGTGGGCAGCCGGAACTGCTGCTGGAGGCGGCATTTCCCAAAGGTTCCTGATCGCTATTCAAGTCCTGCAGTAACCTGCTGTTAGTAACTCCCAATATAGTTCCCTGGCCACCCATTTTCCTGCCTCTTGCTCGCTCACTTGCTTTCTAAGCCTTATGTTCTTTAAAAAAATCCCCACAACCGACAACCATTTCTGCATTTTTTTAAGTCACGTTTCATGAATTACATTGTATAATCACCCTTCTGAGAAATAAAAAATTAAAGCATATATTGGTAATTATATATACTTCATGACAACATGTTTTTCTATAGCTGTTTGCTTTCTTTTTGGTTTTATGCAACTACATAAAATTCACTCTTACTGCTCTTCCACATACCCAGGGCCTAATTCTGCACTTGCATACATTGACAGCTATTGACATGAGTGAACTCAATTTCTAATTCCCACCGGTTCATAATCAGATTACAGACTTCTCTGTTTATGGACAAAGAAATTTTAATACTGCAAGGGAGGCTGACTTGGGATCGCTGCTAGGCTGCCAGCTTCCTCAGAATTATTAACCACAAAGAGCTGTGCTGTGCATCGATGCTGAGCTTGCATGAAACAAAGACACAGCACGGCCTCCCTCCAGTCAGCTGTACAAAAATCCTCTATTTCTTCCCTCTTACCCCAAACAGCTGTCGATGGAAAGGCCAGCAGCTATCGTACGCTCCTGGTCATGGCCAGCAACTTCACACGCAGCTCAAGGTATCCCGGGAAAAGCTGTGCCTGGAGGATGGCAATGCGGCCGTACGCACACACGTGTATACATACATGCACAACCCCACGTCCCCTGTAGCCATCGATCTGGCTGCAGTTGATGGAGGGAATGTGAAGGAAATTCCCTCAAGTAAAGCGTAACTTCAGACAGACTCAATAAATCAGCGGGATGCCAGTCTTCAGTCTGGCTGCCGTGCCAGGAACTGCTGCTGCTCTGTTAACCGGCAATGTCAATGTTTGGTTACTGGAATGAGGGATTCCTCCGAGTGGACAGTTCTCCCATTGAGAAAGCACTGCGTTATCCCTGCAAGGTGTTGTCTTACTCACTGTACGTATTTCCACTCCTTTTACCACTCCTAAATTCCTTCACAGCTTACTGTCTTGAGGTTTTGAGGGGTGTTTTCTAAACAGCCCAGTGTTGTTTAGTAATTGATATTTTGAACAAAGCCAAGGAGAATTTAAACCATTTCTGAAAGACATGCTCAAAACTTGTAATACCCAGTCCAATATATGGAACTGATGAAGAAACAAATATAGATCTTCCTCATTTGTACAAGCCAGTATCTGCAGAAGTATATGGGTACATTTGTTATGATTGTTTTCTGTTCTTACTCACTACTTTTATTTTAATAGAAAATGCTTAGATTAAATATTTGTATCTTTTTTTAGAAACAAAAGGTGTACTAAAATACTCTGGTACATACACAATGATTCCTTTGATTAATTTTCTGTAAAAGTGAAGGTGAATAGTATTAAATTACAGCCAGAAGATGAAAAAAAATCCTCCCTGATACAATAATAATGAGTTATTCTGACTAGATTTTGCCTGCAAACTTGGGATGTCATGAAAATAGGATCAGTAATGTGTACATATCACTGACTCAGTATGGGGAGTACGTTGTGAGAAGTGATGGAAGTGAAAAACAGCCTGCATACAACTGCCTTGTTACCAGGGAAGAGAAGCAAGTGGGTTTTGAGAAAGAAAATTGTAAGCAGAGGCAACAGAAAACGGTCTGTGCCTGAACAGACTGCAAGTGTCACCTGCAAAAACCTGCACAGACAGTAGGTGACTTTATGAGCGGTACTTCATAGCGTACCTCTTAGCAGGTCTCTCTGGGCTGCTGAATGAATTCTGATGAATCACAAGAAGCAAAGAGCATCTTCAGGATCCCTTCAGTCTGTTTTGTGTATGCCTGTTACCAGACTTGAACAGGGAATGAGAAAAGAGCACATACTTACATTGTAGTCATTCCTTAAACACCAGACACCAAAGTAATACTCCGTTCAGTGTGAACGTACCAGCCACACAGCATTTACAAACTAGCCAGAAAATGCACAAAAATGGAGGAAATAGAAAAAAAAAGTTGACAGATACACATACTTTACACATGAGGAACTTCAGGAAAGAAGAACAAATCCTTTTTCTTTGATCTCTCCTGAAGTCCATAGTAGACCCCAGAAGAACTATGCTCCACCTTACTGCATTCATTTAGCCTTCTATCTGCAGCAGCTATTGCATTATAAAAAGTAAAAGGTGAACCTGAGTGATTTGAGACATAGATTTAATTTCATGCGCAACTATTACTCACATTGCTAACAGGATTCAGTATTTCTGCCATGCAAGAGCCACAGGATGAGTAATGTTTTTGCACACGTGAAGACTTACAGGAACACAGCTAACCATCTCCCTACCTACGAGCGTAGCCATGTTCCCAGTCTCATTGCACAGAACTCAGGAACTGCCACAAAATACTGGAGACATGCCAAAAGTAGTGTGAAGTGTCTTTCTGTACAAGTTTATGCTTCTTTAAGCCTTAAAATCTTGCTTGCCGTGGTCTGCAAGAACATCACAGCCCTGTCCAGTGCTGATCCTCCAGGGATGTTCTTGCTTACAGAAGACAGGCCTGAGCATCGTATTTCTAGGTTGAGACCATACCCAAAATCCACAGTCCAGAGGGGCTTTATTGAAGGTTCAAGATTAGGACACAAGCTTGAATGAAATATCAAGCAATACTGAGGGTATTTTGTCTAAGCAGGATCCTCTCTCTTATTTTCAGTATATATAACAAGCCACCCAGAAGCAAGCCCCTTTTTTAAAGATCAGACCCCAGCTAGTAGCTAAACTTCTGAAACACTGTAAGAATTCCCACACTGAGAGTCAGTCTAACTTTCCAAGTATTTATGTACCTAATAGGCAGTGCTGCAAGCTTGTCAAGGCTTTGCCAAACTTACTATGACAGAACTTGATCTGATCAAATTCTTTGTCCCCTCAACATGAAGAAGTTACCCCACGATTCCTTCTGCATCTGGGATAGCTGTGCTAGATATCACATGCAAGCAAAATTCACTCTGAGCCGTTGCGTTGGGCTGAGATATTTTACCCTGAGCTGTTTGTATGTGGAGATAGCATCCTGAAGTCAGCTGGCAGTAAAGCCAGGATGCAAAAAAAGGAAAGTTCACATATTTAAAGGGTTTGAAGTTTTAATTAATAGTTTGTAGCTATGGAGACTGAAGTGGGGGAGTAGGGTTTTTTATGTTAGATTTCAGAGGCTGCAGGAAAGAAAGGTGCTTTCCAGATTAAACAAAACAGAAAAGTTTAATGACAACAGCAAAAAAAAGAGAAAGCAAATTGGCTACTGCAGACCCTTTTCCTTCATCTATCTGGGTTAATACAAACCTAAGCAAAATTTTAGAGGCATGCTATCACCTGTGGGTGTAAGAAAAAAAAACTTCTGAAGAGTAATACTGAAACCATAATTATTCCCAACATTATGCTTCAATGTTACTGAATAACAGACCAAAACCCTCCCTTCCTTCACTCAGTGTAAATCTAATGGCACATGACATGATTGGTTTTTTACAGATGAAAGATAATCTACAATCAAATCAGTACTTTCCCTAAAACACTGCAGAGTTGTTTGCTCAAGGAGCAACAAGGAGCAGTTGCCATCAGAAACTAAAAGATGCTTTTTGTACCCCTCAAGCCAACCCAAAGTCTCATTTCCCTTTTTTCTGCCTCCCCACTTTAAAGATGTTTTTACAAGACTCCCAGGATGCTGAAGAAGGCTCTAACTCATTGCCACATGTATAAAACAGCAGATGAGTGATTAATCTTCTGGGTTATTCTTTCCTCACAGTATTAATTTATTGGTTGGGCATAGTTTGTATACGTGTTTATTTGTCATGGCAAAAGCCATTGTTTTAATTAAACAGGATGAAAGATGGGATAGCAAACAACCCTGTTAGAAGGACTGCAGCTCGGATTTCCAAGGTGGCTGTTACGAGGACACTGCTTTGTCTCTGCACCTCTGGGGCAAGAGAATAGCAGCGGCCTCCTGAAAGCTGCTAGCAGTTGTTTTGGCAGTGTGGATATCTGAGAGTGAACCTACCTGGTAAATTAAGGATTCTGCACAATCTCTAATTGTTGCTTCAGTAAATGAAAATGCAAGATGGTACAAGGAAAGCACTGGTGGGGAAAAAGCTTAAACAACTCCCTTAATGAAGGTAGGAGAAGACAGACCACAGGAATTTGAAGGAAGAACTTGGCCAAAGCACCAGTAACAAAAGAGTCAATAAACCTCACATTTTAGATATATTCCCTACCACAGGGCTATGAAGATGATGGTGGGGTTGCAGTCCAGGACCAGAGTTGGCCATGCTATGCCTTTGGCTGCTATTGCTTACAGCCATAAATGCTGCTGTTTAGCATGTTCCTGGAAGACAGTCCTCTTCCATGTGTAACATTTCTCAGTCTCTTCAGATTTGTGATGCCTTTTGAATAAGAAAACATCTGAAATCCCCCTTATCTCTCTTTTTCTTTTCAATCACAAGTGTGTCAGTCACAAGCCCACGCTACTCAGCCACCACAATTCCTGCCACACTTCATCTGACAAGCTGTGAAAGTTTTGGCTGCCCAAAATCATTGTGAACATTTTTACTTCCTTTTGTTAGAACTATGAGATGTTTGCATCTCATTGCCATATACCAATGTACCTTCACACATATACATCAGTGATTTTTAGTGACATCAAATATCACATCCAACTAGTTAGGAAATACTACCTTGTTAATGAGACACAACGTTACTGCCAGCTGCTCATTCCAATATCACTTAAACATGCATAGAAATAATTTCCTTATAGTTTAGCATCCTTTTTTATATTCCAGTTATAAAAAAGTAGAACACTATGTGGGGAAAAACAGCGTGGATCATCTACTCCTGTATTTTGCAATGAACCAAGGACTGTTTCAATGGAAATTACATTCAGTGTCACAGTGCTTAAACTAATCAAGGAAGAAGATACGAGATTAGAATGGTTTCTTCTTTCTGGTGGGCTGTGAGCCTTTTAGTAAATCCCAGAGACCTGTGAAGACCTGCGGGACTCACAGTGTTGGGAGGAATTTGTCAAGCACAACTCCGTCTCATATACAGTTACATATTCTCCAGCAATCTTCTAATAACTAAATCCAGAAATTGTATTATCCTGCTCTCAGCTTAGGTAAAATACTACAATTTATGCTTATTGGGATGCTGAAGGCCTCAAATGCAGGCTTCACTGACAGCTACAGTACCTGTAGGCAAGCGCTGTTCATTACATTTAGTTGTAACTCCTGAGACAAATGTAACATAGCCATCCTGCACACACAATAAAAGGACACTAGCTCCAAACACATAATCAAGCCATTGTTTTGACTGCAGTATATTTTCCAAATCATTTTGAAAATATGTTTTTATTAAAGCGCATGATTTGTCAAAAGCACTTCCAGCAGGAGTAAGAAAAAGAGCAGAGAAATTGGAACTTGCTTAACCAAATTTATAAACCTGCTGTTTCAGTCTCAAAGATGAATTACACTGCAGGAGCACGTTCACTAAACGTTCATGCTCTCCTTCTTGCCCTCCTACTTATGTTCAAAGAGTAGAATAGAAAAACATAAATCAAAGTCTCAGAACATATTTCTTCTCTAATTCCGAAGCTGACATATCTCTATACCAGAATCATAACCCCCCGCAATACAAATAAAAAGCATGGCCCAGCAATCACCACTTCAAAATAATTACAGGCAACACAGTAATTTACACTTATCTAAAGCCTTTCACCCCAAGGATCCCAAAGCAATTTATAAACAATATAGATGTGGCTGATATGAAAACAATAATGCCAAGGAGCTACTTGGGAATTGAGGGATTCTCTAAACCATGTGGATCTTTGCAGTCCAAAACTTTACGTATGGCCATTATTCTGCTAGCAGTTTGAACCAAATCTATTACAACCTTCTGTCCCAAATTTAGGAACTGTCTAGGCATCAACAGGCATGTTCTGAACCTTTCTTTAATTTCAGTTGATGGTTTTGAGAAATTAAGAAAGGAAAGGACTTGATACAACACTGCCCATTGGACATACCCAGCTTCAGGAGGTGCTCATCGGAAGCACTACCAGGATTAGCAAATCCTCCTGGAGACAAAAGAGGTCTCAATTTCTATGCTTACTTCCCTTTTCCTTTATCAAATTTCTTTCTGATCCATCCAGGCTCTGGGTAAATACAGGCAGAGCCTTGCTTCTTCTGTGTTAGCTCTGAAATATCGTCATTTGCCTACCAGCTGCTCAGCAAATTAAAGCGGACAGTCTACAGGTGCTTGCTGGAGTCCCAACATTGTCAATAGCACCAGCCCATGGAGGTACGAATTGGTCTTTAAACATAGCTGCGAAATAGCTGCTGGCTCCCTAATCTTCAAACCACACCCCTGGGGCACTGGGTGAAAGGAAACTTGGGGAACTAAATGGATATGTATTTCTAAAAATTAACTGGTAATCCATTTACATTTTCAAGGTAATTTTCACAGGTAAAGGGACTATTGGCTCTTTCTATATTAGAAAACATGGATTGTGTATTGGCTTTCCTCAGTCTTCAAAGTGCGGACACACAAAGCTTGAAAGCGTTAGCTGTTCACTTTGTAGGATCCTAAAAGGCCAATTTGGGGAAAACAAAATTTCTTTTGCAATGTGAGTTATAGGTGCCAGCAATAGCAAAGCTCCCTGGCAGTCTTCAGATCCAAAGAGATCACTGCAAACCCCAGCATTTTAAAGGACAGCTACATATTATTACCGCATTTTAAAATTGGGAAATTGAATCAAAACACCCTAATGCCACAGGTTACTTGGGTCTTGAGGGTAGGAAACTTACTCTTTTCCCTTGCTCAGCTCTCCATAACGTATTTCTCTACCAAAACAAGTACATAGGCCTGTCAGGGAAATACAAGATTTTTAATAGATTGAATGAGAATAGCACAGGACTGCAGCATCTGATCTGCACGTCTAATGCTTCTGTGGTCAATCTGATCAGCAAAAAGGATTGGCCTCACTGCTTGTCATACGGAGTGTTACTGGCTTAGGAAGGAGGAAAAGTTAACCGTGTTTTGGGGCGGGCTGGTGTTTGTTTTGTTTTGTTTTGTTTTTTAATAAAATAACATCGGGGGAAATATTACCATTTTTGCTACCCGCATGGCACCACATTTCTGTTTCACTCCTGCAGCATCTCTCAGCAGGGACATGGGGAGTTTGCTATGAAAGTACAGGAGAGAAGTGATTGGGTGGGAATTATTTTGCTCTTCTTCATGATCCCTGGGCTGACAGCTGATCCACTAACGACACTTGAGACAAGTTAATTATTCAAGCTGTTTTCATAATGGGATGCTGGAGATGGTTGATTGCATTGCCTCACACTGGATTTCTTTTCCTTATTACTTTTTTAGGGGGCAAAGAGCAACAAGATGAACATCTTTCTTTAATTAGAGAGTCCTTAGAAATTGCAAGTATGCAGTGTTGTCTGTTAAGAGACAGATGCCAAAGGAAAAAAGGTGAATAAAGAACAGACCTCATAATGAGACTGGTTTGAGCTAAACTGAAACTAAAACAGCAAATATATGGGTTTTATTTATTTTTCAATCTTTATACTGCTTCAATTTGTGGTTCACATCTTCAAGAGGTGAAAAACAATTTCATTTAGTAGAAAAGCTGCCCAAAGAAGCGATGCCAATTTATACCACCTGGGAATCTCACCCTGCGCTAATCTGCTTCATTCATCCCCGTTTCTTGACATATAACTGCCAAGGGACTAGCCTGGATCTGGAAATGTATCACCCGAGTGTCACCAGTAATGCTGTCTTTTTCTCTCCCATGCTCTCTGGAGCATCTAAGCCAGAACAGACTTCAAAACTGAATTTGTGAAAGTGAGTGGAGGCAAGGGCAAAAAAAATATTGGACTGAAGGAGTAAGATCCTGTAGTAAATTCTGGATAAAACGGGCTCTGTTGTTACCTTTACTGCAGACAGGAGTTAATTCCATAGTTCAGTTTCATCTTCTGTGTTCATATATTTATGAAAATGATTTATAACATGGAGCTTGTAACTGCGAGGGAGTGTATTAGATGACCCTAGTGGTCCCACAAATCTTCATCTGTGGTTTCACTGCTCTTGTGGAGTGCAGCCATTGCGAGAAGCTGGTCTGGAAACAGCAAGGATTTTGATTATCAGCACAATAGGTCTTGCACTGACTTTGGAGTTCAATAAAGAAGCATTGCAGAGACCTGATAACAGGGAGTACATATTTGCTGCTTCCTATGTTTCTAATCATAGTACACTGGACTGGAAAGACCTTCTGGGGTATTCAGTCCAGTCCCTTGCTATTGCAAGTGACCAAATAATAAAATCTATTTCATAAACTGATGGATTGCTTTGTTCTGTCATGAGACATTTCATGTCCTGTAGTTTTATTTCTAGTTACAGAAAGTTTCAGTCAGTGCCAGGCATACTCTTGATGGAAGTGTCTTTTGCAGTCTCAGGATATTAAAGCATTATGAAGGAAGGAAGGAGCAAAGAGAGAAGCCCAAAGAGGATCCTTAAGCTCAGACACAACTTTACTGTATTAGATTCCCTTCAGAGAAAAGCACCATTTTCTCCTTGCTCCATTTCTGAACAGCAAATCTATGCAAGTTCTCACCTCAGCTAAACAGACGGGAAAAAAAGTTCTTCATATACATCTAACACAGATCTGAGCCTTTCACGTACTGATATAATTGCAGTCTGCTTGCCTCCGTGGCTGTGTGCGTTTAGTGCCCAACACTGGGTGGTCCTTAGGGAGTGGTACGGGTGCAGACTCACCTGGAAAAACACATCTGTGCAACACAGTTCGCTGTGCTCAGGCCAGGAGGTTGTGCATGTTCTCCTGTGCACTGGGATCTTCAAGAGACAGAGTTTGTGTTCTTCCCATGCTGAATCATAGCAGCCCGTGAAACACGTGGAACTCCATGGCTCTGGGAAAGAGCAAACTCTCAGTATCAAAAAATATCCAGTGACACACAATCAGTAAAAAATTAGGACTTAGGAATATACTTATTTACAGTGTATATGGCTGTATGGAAAATAGGCCTTCTCAAACAAAATTCAAGCTGTCTTACCATTAAGTACAAACTTGGCTTTAAAAGTAGCTGTGCTGATGGAATAAACTTCTATATCTCATTTGATTTGCTTCCAGAAGATGCTCTAACTGAAAAGAGCACTATGACATGACACAACAAAGTTCATGCTAAATGGATTAAAATTATAGAACTGATAGATCTTAAAGCGTAAATTTAAATGTAAGTATCTGTCATAGCTCAGTGGTGCTGTACATTGCATTTAGAAACAGATATAAGTGATCATTAATAAAATTCATAGTGACATTAAAAACTAGTGAGGTAGTCAATAATATTGGGAACTGCTGGATTATGTAAATCAATCGGCAGAGTAACATAGATTTTAAATCTGCAAAATGTCAAGTATTAAAGTTTCTTAAAAGATGTGAAATAGAATAGCTGGACACACTGGCAATGAAAGGGACTTGTCATAGAAAATCCCCAATGAAATGCAACATCCACAACTGAGAACGTGTTAGAGAGAGAGCAGACCAATATAAGGCTGCATGAGAAGCAGAACCTCAAATGCCCAAGAGGGTTTTTTTCCACATTTTTTAAAGGAGCTGTTGAAAATGCTGGAGAGGGGAGAGGAAGAAGAGGAGGCTGAAGGCAGAACAGGGCAGGACAGGACACACAAGTTGTGTGATGGACATGGAAGTAATATCAGCATTGAATAACTCAGAGGTCACCTCGTATCGCATAGGTTTATAATCAGCAGGTAAGTGCAAGAAGTTTCACTCCCATCACGGCTACTGTTGGAAAGAGACTTCTTCACCTCTAGCCTGTAAGAACGCTAATGTCTTACAGCTTCTGCACTACTTGGTAGATAGCTTGCTAGTTTATTGTAAAGCAGTTCCCTAAAGTAATACCCTTTCATTCCCTGTTAACTTTGTATCCAGCTTTACACAATTAATTAGGGAAGTGTTCAAAGACCTAGATTTTAAACCACTTAATTAATAAGGAATGAACGTTTAATGGCTATTCCTCTCAGACTATTTAATTTAATGAGAGAATTTTCAAGAAAAAGAAGCAAGAAGAATTGTGAATTTAGTGTGTAACAAATTGCAATAGAAAACAGAAATGTCTGAGATGAACATATGTATCTATTTACTGTTCGACTGTATAAGAGCATCCTTATCACAGCTCAGGGTGTTGCACATTTTTGGTAATGGTGACACAACTCATTAGTTCCAAGGAACTTCCCCACCCAGTCAAACAAGCTGGTATTTCCATCACACCCCAGGATGTCACTTTTTCCATCACACCTCCTAAAAAACAAAATCCAGAAACAAAAGAATAGAGGAGCCTCGTCATTTGCCCCAGACCCAAGAAAAGACTGAAAAAGAGAGCAATGAGCTCCCGAGGTCCCGGACACCCTCCTGAACGCAGGTGCCAGTGACTGGCCTTCAGCTCAGCATCACGCTGGGCCAGGAGGCTGAAGGCACCCATCGTGGTATCACAGGAGGAAGAAGTCCTTGTTCAGAAGGAGATAGGACACATGTGGCACCATAAAGTCTCTGACTAGAAAAACTAGCGAGTCCTCATCCTAACACCCAGCTGAGCAATGTGGTTTCATGCAGGACACACTTATATGAACTAAATCTTTCTATTACAGAAAAAAATCATGCAGCAGCAGCGTATCAGTTTTATTTTGTAAGAGCTGTGACACTGACATCTCTCTAAAAGCATAATTTCTTTTTATGCCAGTGGAAGGTCTGAATGCCAAATGATCCTAACGTGCCCTTCTAAGTTACTGAACACTTTTAGTTGTTTTGTTCCCTGAGGTATGTGCCACAAACAAGAAGAGCCAAGCCTGAAGACAGGACAATTTACTAAAGAGAGCTGAAATACTTCTAATAATATGAGTAAGACCTAAGAAAATATCAGAGCTGCTGTTACACTAAGCTTTGTAAAGACCATAAAAGAAACTGCCCCTCTACTGAGATATTTCAAATCTCAGCTCTGCTTTTAAAACAAAATTACTCTGGTACATACAAAACATCAAGCTTTGGGTTGAGGAGAGATGTTGCTTTGTTTTCTTGTTTTAAGAACTTGGAATTTGATAAGATCTAAGTATAAGCATTCAAAAAAACATTAAATTTGAAAAAAAGGCTTTGTTCATCAGTACTGGCAAGACTGATTTGTGTTAAGATGAAATGAGACTCCAACATATATAACATTTCAAAATAAATACTAGCACATAGCATTGCTATGATTTTGCCAGCCATCTGCATGATTCATACCCATATGATGGTTTAGCCACCTATCTGTTTTTGCCAAGAAATTTGGAACATAGGCTTGCTGATAACAAAGCATAATGTTTTTTTCCCTCAGCTATTGCTAATTAAGCCTACCACTGTAATTCGAATCAATCCAGGAAGTCTAACTGAATAAGGAACTGGATCTCCACAGAACTGGGCCTCTCTTCTGCAGTTCATACAGAAAAGGTGTTTACAGTGAATAATGATATTCCACATTAAGAATTGCTTTTTTTAAAAACTAAGAGATAAACTTTGGTCAAAAAGAAGAGGAGAGGGGGAAATAATAGGGAAAGTTTTTTGGCTTTCAGAGGGCAAATCCGAACGCAAAGCCCAGGAAACTCTAAGGAGTAAGGAATAATTACCATACTGGCCAAAATGCAGTGAGACTGGCTGGATAAGTGAGTGGACTGGGGTAAACAACAAAATGTTTCCTCAGCAAATCCCTGAGCCTACCTCAATAAATTTTAGTCTGGCCAGCAGCAGCATCTCTGCCAAAGAGGCAGGATGCCTCTGCATTTTCTGTTCCAGCCAGGACAGGATTAACCCTAAACGTGTTTTTAAAAAAATAATTTGAACTCTAAACTTTATGTAATCACTTATGACTAACTCCTCATTATAACAGAAGTTATAGTATATGCAATTATCTCTTTAGCTAGGGTTTTAAATTAATGTGAGTCATTCTCCTTCCATTTAAAACCTCATTTTCCACATGTACAACACTTCCAACCAGCTTTGGAAAAGAAATATCAAAGGGGCTAATTCCCCCCTGTTTTAATTTAACTGAAGAAAATAGAGTTACATAAAGGACAGATTTGAATCATTATAGCATGTCTGAGCTCTCACAAGGAAGAGAGAAAGCAATGGCAAATCTACGGGTGCATAAAAAATTCAGTGTCTTTTACTGGGTTTTAATGAGGCATTTTTGTTTTAACCGAGG